>NW_027102352.1:0-169276 GCF_035609145.1 Eleutherodactylus coqui
CACCGGGTACTCAGCTATACTGTGCTCCAGACCGGCTTGAGCCTTGCTTGGTAGCTCCCCTATTGCTCTCCTGCAGTTCCCTGCAGCCAAGCGGACCGCAACGTCTCTGCCCAGGATGACACGGGGACGACCAGAGCCACTGCCAAGTGTGCTCTCGCTGCAGTACAACATACTTCCAGCAAAGGATAATCTCGTCTTACTGACAACAGCGTTCAAACCGATTATCAGCATTTCCCAGGCATGTTGAGTCCTGTAGCACCTTCCATACCCAAGGAGTGCTCATACAGGGAGTCCCTGGACTCATGGCTCCTCTTGTCTGCCCCGCCTGGGTTGAACATTGGCTGCCTACTAGCCCCCCGGTTATTGCAGCCTACAACAGTGTCCGCATCCAGGATGACATGCGGACGGATCTGTCAGGGCCACATATTATATGCACTCTCGCTACAGCACGAGAGTACAGCCAACAGACAAAATCTCGTCCTACTGACAGCAGTATTCAAACTGGTTGTCAGCACTATCCCGGGCGTGCTGAGTCCTGTAGTACCTTCCATACAGAAGGAGCACTTACACAGGGACTCGCTGGACGCAGCGCCCCTGCCTGTCCGCCCCACACCGGGTTGAGTCTTCACTAACTGTAGTTCCCCGGTGCTCCTCCTGCAATCCAGGATGACACGCAGACAGGACCGGCCAGAGCTACGTACGAGATTACACCCAGTCGTACAATATCTCATCTGCGACAACAGTGCCAAACTCTTGTCAGCATTATTCCGGGCTCCTGAGACCTGTGGTACCTCTCTGCGGAAGGAATACTGTGATCAGGGAATTATCCGAACTCGTCGCTCCTCGTGTATGTGCTTGGTTGAGCCATCCCTATTGTCAGGCTCTCCAGGTGCCCCCTGCAGTTCCCTGCAGCCAGACGTGCCGCGGTGTCTGAGTCCAGGGGCGTCCAGAGCCACGTTCCATGTGCGCTCTTGCTACATTACGAGAGTCCCATTCAGCCGGAGGATATATCGTCCTATGAAGGGCTCGAACTGATAGTCAGCATGCTCCAGGCTTGCTGACACATGTGGTACCTTCCATCTGAAAGGAGCTCTCCTACTCAGGGATCCTCCGGACACATCCCCTCATGTCTGGTCCGGACCCGGTCGAGACCTCCCTAGCGGCAGCTCTCTGCACCCTCCTGCACTCCCCTGCAGGCAACATATTGCAGTATCCGTGACCAGGATGACACGTGGACAGGGGGTGACCAGAGTCACTGGCTATGTGTGCGGTCCCTGCAATTCGAGTTTTACCTCCAGCGGAAAATATCTTGCTCACAGGCAATGACTCTATTTGACGGTCAGCTGTATTCTGACCTCGATGGGACCTGGGGTACCTTCCTTATGGAAGAAGTACCGGCACGGGAATACCCTGCAGGCATCACTCATCATGCCGGTCCGGGATGGGCCGGTCCTAACGGCTAGCTACCCGGTTGTTGCCGCCGGCGGTTTCCTGCAGCACAGCCAAGTATTATGGGCGCTCACTACAGTGGGGAGACGCCCAGAATACGTCCTATGAACAAGGTCAACGGCCTGTTGGCGTCCTCCAACCTGCTGAGACCGGCGGTACCTTCCAGATGGAAAGAGTACTATTCATAGGAACTCGTCAAACGCATTGCGCCTCCTCTTTGCCCTGCAGCCAGTGAGCCTTTGTGATTCAGCCGCGTACGTTCGGACGTGGATAGCCTACAGCCATGATACCCTGCTGCCCCCTGATGGGTGCAGAACAGCCCACGTTTCCCCTATATTGTGACTGGGCAGATGCGGGACATAAGGTGAACTGTAAGTCAGAGTAGTCTCTAATTTAGCTGCTCGAGCATTCACCACAGATCGCATAAGGAGGTTAACACGTCCAACGGAGTTAAGTTGGACGGATCCAGGAGCAAGCTGTGACCCAACCGCGCCCTGCCTGCATTATTGCTTTGCAGGAAACCGTGTGACATTCTATACTTGTACTGTTGGCAACCCCTGGGGATCGTCCCTTTACACTTAGGTTACCTCCCTTTACTTAGGTTACCTCAAAAGGGACCAGCGAGATTTCCGTACCAGTGTGCCAGTACTGTATTTCCAACGTCCTGTGTCTACTGGTTTCATGCGGTGGCACGGATATGTCGGTACAGGACCAGCCCTAGTTAACCAATCCGTCAGTCCCTGTCCAAAGCTACACTTTTTCGGGAGCTCAAGATCACATGCTAAGGAGAATGCTGCGGCCATTCACAGGATATGGGGTTAAAGGATCTTTGGACACAAGTCCTTCTCAATCTACAGCTAACCAGGTTTCTAACAACATGGATGGGCCGTAGGGATATGCAGCATTAGAGCAATGCTGCGCTTCAGCTATGCGGCCTGGGACCAGAGTTCAGCCCTGGGCTCCTTGGGTCTCCCACATTCGGTGGCAGTCAGCTGCAAAGATGACTCCTTCAGATACTTAAAAGGTAACCGGGAACCTTCCGTCACAAGCTTCTTCGACCAGTAGCGGTTAGGGACTACAAGGGATCACGCCCTCGCAGCGGGACTGGCAAGGTGATATTGACAACCTGACGTTATGGAAGCTGATGTACAACTAGGTCGGATGTTGGAAGGCATGCAACTCCCCGGAGTGTCGACACAGATGGCTCCGCAGTCTTGTTTTGGACGCTGTACCAAAGGTCATCATCAGGAGACGGTTGTTATTGACCTGTCGAATATTCTCCCGCTGCAGTTGGTATGGGGATCCACTTCAGTGAAGTATCCAGTGGGCACCCTTCTCGGTAGTGCCTCTGCCAAGGAGCGCTCCGGTGGCAAGTGGGCGCGGTCTGACTACACAAGAGTACCTCTCTCAGGTAGCATCTTTATCGCGCGGGCACGCTGATGGTAGTTTCGGCAAATCCGAGGGGACTTCTTGCACGGACTCTGCCTCACTGCAGTACACGGTGACAGTACCAGGCAGTTATATTCTCAGGCCGGGTTACGGCTCACAGTACTTGGACAACGGGTACCTGGTTGAAAGCTTCTTATCAGGAGTTTTTTTTTCTCCAAAAGATGGTTGTGGCCGTCACTTAGGCTCTTTACACTCCGTTCGGAGTATGCTGGGTAACTAGTCATCCATTAAGGTTAAAGAGAAGATTTGCCTCCTTACTCATGCAACTTCTTATTTTTTCCTGCCCCCTTGGGTACTGCTGTAGAACGTCCCAAGGTCTTTGCTGTCCCCCAATGATACAGACGAGAAAACTAGATTTTGTAAGAACTTACCGTAAAATCTCTTTCTCGTCTTGTTCATTGGGGGACACAGCACCCACCCAGTCTGGTATTGGGTCTGTAACATATCCTGAGTGGGAGGATTCTCGGTGCAGTCGCACACGGGTTGGAATGAGTTACAGTTCGTGAGTATGGTTTTGTACTATGTATTATTGTCGTATCCTACTGGCTGCTCCTGCTAGCTGTTTGTATGCAAGCAGTATGATGCTTGCAGGGGAAGTATAGCTAGTGGGAGGAGTTAACACTTTTATGCTTAGTGTCGCCTCCTAGTGGCAGAAGCTATACCCAAAGTCAGAGCTGTGTCCCCCAATGAACAAGACGAGAAAGAGATTTTATGGTAACTTCTTACAAAATCTAGTTATTTTTAGAAAAAATAAAGGTAATACAGCAAAAAAATTTTTTTATAAATTTGGGATTGTAGTAATTGTGCTGACCCATGGAATAAAGTTAGGTCATTTTTGCAGTATGTGCACCATACCAACAAGATGCACCCAAAGATGGCGGAATTCTGTTTTTGTTATTTCTTCCATTTCACTCCACTTAGAATTTTTTACGCTTTTCAGTATATTATATACTACCAATAAAAAAGACAACTCGTCCTGCAAAAAAACAGGCCCTCATACGACTAGGTTGATGCGTTTTTTTTTAAAGGAGAGGGGCGGGGGAAGGGCCGCGTCCATAAGGGGGTAATGTAAACCCTTCTGTTCTGTTTAAAACCCTCATGAAAGTATTGCTATAGCTTATGTTTCAGCAGTTAACCTTTATCTTATTTATTTCTTTAAACAGCGGCTTTATAAACTATCGTGATAGTAAGCTCACCCGGATTCTGCAAAATTCATTTGGTGGCAATACAAAGACTGTAGTAATTTGTACTGTGACACCCGTTTCATTGGATGAGACCCTCAGTACTCTGCAGGTAATTAGTAGTAGCCTCTTTATCCTTTTTTCGTTGTCCTAGTCTTACAAAATGTGACTACTACATGTGCTGCCAAACTTCTAACATGATTGCAAGTTGCTATACTGTACCTGCTAGGGGTGGTTTATAGGGCCAGAAGTAGGTGACGGTCTGTTAGTACTGAAACTTACAGATTGGGTCACTGCAAACGTAATGCACAGCACAAAACTTACTAGAACACTTGGCTCATTCACATAACCGTATTTTCATGGCGTAATATACGTTCGTGTGATGCGCAGTGAATAGAGTCAATGTAATGAAGTAAATGGATTTTTGTCGATCCATTCTCCTTAGCATGTAAACATAGTGTGTAGATACATGCGAGATGATCGCAACATCCTCTTTCTCCGCATACCACGCAGCGTGAGCCCTATTCTGTTCTGTGGGCAGCGTATGCAACGATGTCCGTGTGTAATACATGGCCTATAGGAGGCGATGCATACGCCACCCCGCTATGATTTTCCCAATTTGAAACCCTCCTAACTCCTGTTTTAATGACCATCTAATATATAAACTTGATATTAATGGAAACAATCTCACAATGTTCCTTTAGCGAGGCTGTCTTTGCCCATAGCAACCAATTACAGCACAGCTTTTATTTTACCTCAACAGCTAGAGAAATGAAAGCTGCGCTGTGATTGGCTGCTATGGGTAACAAGGATGATCTTATGTTAGACAG
This sequence comes from Eleutherodactylus coqui, assembly GCF_035609145.1. Lineage (NCBI taxonomy): Eukaryota > Metazoa > Chordata > Amphibia > Anura > Eleutherodactylidae > Eleutherodactylus > Eleutherodactylus coqui. The sequence goes on from NW_027102352.1 coordinate 4,910, forward strand.
TTATGCTAAGTGAGGCTCAAAAACCTATTCTGTCATCGTCGCTAGAGGAATACAAGACCGCTTTTTGTCCTTGCTTTTCACGTCTACCAGTCTGTTAGTGCGCAATGTCATTTTCGAACAGTTTGGTGATGATCCACCCAGCGGATGTGCAATTTTGTAAGTGGTGACCCAATCTTAAGGAGAAAAGTCTGTAAGTGAAAATCATCTGGTCGTCCACCAGTAGGCGTGGAAACAGCGGCGCATCTGTGCAAGTTTCGTACAAAGTGCTCATAAATCCACCGTCGCAGCAAGCGGAGAATTGGAAGCCCTGCCGATTGTCTGACTGTGCGGAAGATTCTGCGCAAACGTTTGCAATGTTATTCCTACCAACTGCAATTGTTACGCTAAAACCAAAGGAGAAAGGTAGGCGACGTTCTGTCTGCGAGAGGATGCAAACTAATGGAAACTGATGATTTTTAGTGATGAAGCCGCCTTCCAGCTTTCAATTGGTTAACAAATATGTCAGAATCTGGGGTGGTGGGGGAGCCCACCTGTTTACATGGAGCGTATGTGTGACTCCCCAAGGTGAATGTGTTCTGCACTATAACCTGTAGAAGAGCATATGGCTGCTTCTTAATCCATGAGGAAACAGTCCCGGGTATTTTGTACCTGGACGCTACAGATATAGCTTCTACCGCAGCCGGAACAGGGAATCCCAGGTTTCGTCTTCCAATAGGATCGGCATCCCTTCAGCAAAACTGCACCCAAATAGGAATGGTTTTGCAGTTGGTGCCCAGACAATCTCTTATCTTTCCTAACTAATTCTTTTCTAATCTTACTGGTATCCTTGTCACTGTTGGTAGCATGAGTCTAATCAGGTAGTCCTGGTCCTCCATAGTGGCATATCCATGCGTGCCGTCTTGAGTTTGCTGTATCTCCCAGCACAGTCTCCAGAACGTGGAGCAGATATCGGGATGCGGGCTGTTAAACAATGAGAGTTAGACAGAAGTGTGTCAGGACTGGTATCTGCTCCTTTGTGCCAGAAGGAACAGGAAGAGCACTGCCAGAGCTCTACAAAATAATCTCCAGTGGATTACTGGTCTGCGTGTTTCTGACCAAGCTGCCAGAAAGATTCCCTGAGGGCCCAGCGTCCTATAGTGGAACCAATGCTCACAGCCCAGCGCCAGGCAGGTCTACCATTAGCGCCTCGCTCACTTCAGATGAGAGCAGGTTCACACTACGCACATGTGGAAGAGTCCATTTAAATCTTTTGTTCATCTTTATTTTTTTTTTTCTCCCCAGTTTGCAAGTACAGCGAAGCACGTCCGAAACACTCCGCATGTTAATGAAGTGTTGGATGACCAAGCTCTACTTAAGAGATATCAGAAGCAAATCCTCGACTTGAAGAAGCAGGTTGAAAACGTAAGAGGATTTCCCTGTATAGTTGTTCCCTTGGTTCTTGGTTGCAGAATGTACATTTATGTTTATATCTCTAAATACTGTAGTAGAGCACTTCTTCTTTCTCCCTCCCTCCCCTCTTATAAAGGCATCCTCTGAGATAAGAGCCCAGGCCATGGCTAAAGAAGAACACTCCCAATTGCTAGCAGAAATTAAACAACTTCTAAAAGAAAAGGAAGACCGGATCTGGAATTTAAGCAACGTAGTTATTGGATCTTCACAACAGGCCCGTGAAGACCAAAGGGTAGCATTTCCTTTTTTCCTCTTTTTTTTTTTTTATTGAATTTCAACACGGTTTTCAAGATTTCGTTGAACTATATATAACATGACACTCTTTCTGCAATTCTTATTTTAAAGGTTAAATTGAAAAGGAGGGTTACATGGGCTCCTGGAAAGATCCAAGCTAGCTTGTGTTCTGCTGGGGATTCATCGTTTCAGATGGGATCTACATTAACCATGAGCTTTGCAAAGCGACCCAAGATGTCTGAACCTTTATCGATCCCGGAGATTGACGATTGTATGTGTACACTGTAATCTAGCAGTAAGGTCTTCATGCTCCTTTTTGAAAGGGATTTATTGAGCATATTTAATGTGTGGGATTTTTTTTTCCTCTTCACTCAGCTATTTGTGCAGAGACTTCAGTCTTTGAAGGTGCTGGCTGCGCACTCGATAACTCCGCTCAAGACCCAACCTGGAATTTTGAAAGCGGAGTCACTAGCAGGGAGAAGATGACGGCTCTGTCTCATTCCATGATCGACTTCTCATCCGAAAGTACCAGGTCTGTTATTTAGTGTGTGTTTTGCAGTGCTCAAAAGTCCTGCCTAATGATAGATTTTGAAGGTTTTATTGCTTTTAAACCAAATGTAAGTTGGGAAAATAAAAACTTGGCAGCAATATTATATACAATTAAAAAAATTTAAGTGAACCAATCATGACCTTTTTTGTGCCCCATAAACTACATTATGGTGCTCAAAGGTCAGACAACGGGGAGCTGTGTTTGATACTCATTGGCACTCTGTGAAGTTGCGTGAATACTTGGGTTATAACTTTATTTTTGTTTTTTGTTTTTTTGTATACAGCCTCGCATTCCTGTATTCTAATTTCACGCACTTTTGCCTAAAAAACAAGAATTAAATTTTTTTGTGTATGTATAATGTATATATATAGTGTGTGTGTGTGTGTGTGTGCGCATATATAATAATTTCTTCTTTTCCAAAAAAAAAAAAAAGTCACCCCAAAATCATGTCACTGGATATATGGATGTCTAGAGACTTCCGTGTATATAATTATTTGATTTCAGAAGATACTGTGCTCCCCTTAACCTCTGAAGTCTTTGCACTCTTGGCGCATCCTTCACTACTCGGAGGCCTCTAGTGAGTGCAGTGCCACTGTTCAGGTGATGCAAAGTGACTAGCACTGCGCTCACTAGCGGCCTCCAGGTGTCCGCTGAAAGAAGCACGCGGTACCTTCAGAAATCTGCTACGGAAGTCCCGTGGATGTTGACTGTTTTTGATGCAGAAATACTGTAGAATTTGATGTGCAAATTCTACAGCATTTCTGCTACCTGTGAACGTACACTAAGGGAAATGATTTTTTTTTCATTTAGAGCATTTCATAAGTCTGAAGTGTGCTGTGAAGGAGAGCTGATAGGGGCAAAGTACCTGCCAAAGAAATATTTGGTGCTTTTTGTTCTAATTGGCCATAATAAGCAGCGTCTAATTGTTTACATTTCATCTTATTCCTACAGACTAGATGTGTTTTTGTTTAGTTGGTTTTTGTAACTATTGGCTTTTAAAAGCTATTAAGTAAAAGCCTGAAATCTACATGTAAGTACAAATAAAACAATAAACTATAAAATATACTGTACTTATTAAGAAGACTTTGTTAAAAGGGGTTGTGTGGTTTCAAATTTTAAAACTTATTTTTATATGGGCATGGGCTAAAATTTAAAAAAAAACTCATCTGTGATCATGCGTGTTTTTTTTTTGTTTTTTTTTAAATTATTTTTCTTTCATATTCCCCAAGAATAGGCTCCACCGCTGGAAGTCAGTTGACCACCAATTGGAGGCTGCAACATCACCTTCCAAAACTCCTGAAATGGTGACTAGGATGTGAGTGCTGATGCCAAGGATTCAGTAGTGGTCATCTGACTTCCAATGGAGACAAAGCATTGGAGCCAGTTAATGGTGTCCTGGGGGGATGAAGACAGGTGAATATACTTTTTATTTTAACCCATGTGCAGCTGGTAATTATTTTTAATTTGAAACCACACAATCCCTTTTATACATTAAATATCAACACTTTTTTGTAACTGACAGCAGTGTTTTTATAAAAAATATATGTATAACTTTTTTTTTTTTGCACTGCAGATTTCAAATCTGCTTTTGGAAAATGTGTATGAGCTGCAGCACGGCTTCCCGTTGTACTCAATGGGTTGGTAATGACGTGGCTCTCTACACTGAATTCTTGCAAGAAAGTGCGAGAACAGCGTCTTGTACGGAATTTATTTACTCTCTGAAGCTCTTCTGTTTCCAGTAAAATGATGATTCTCCTTTTTGTATAGTGCTCTGACAAAAGACTCTTCCCTTCAAAAATGTAAAGAGCTGGAGCAGAAAGTGGCGGAGTTAGAAGAGGAGTTAAAGAGACGGAATGAGGAATATGAAGCAGTAGTTCGGAAAAGAGATTGTCTTGTAAATGTGACTGCAGATTTGGAAGAGAAACTTCACTCAGAAGATAAAGATGAGCTGCAAATAACCAGTTTAAGTGACCGGAGTGAATCTGTGCCTGATGGTAACAAACAAAATCCTATGCCAGAAGGAAGCTTGGAGATGCCTGGAAAACTGTCCCCTCTGAAAACTGATGAACAAGAGCTGGAAAAACTGAACGATTCCCCTCTCAGCAATCGGACAGATGGTGTGGACCAGGATCCAGTTCTAGGACTACTTGCAAGCCCCATTCATGATCTCTGCCGGGAACAAATCCAAATGCTGGAACAAAAAATAGCAGATTTGGAAGGAAATGAGAGTCCAGTAAATGTGAGGGTCAACACATTGTCTTTTTTTTTCTAGTTATTTAACCGCTTTTACCTGTAAAATAAGTCCTTGAGAGACACGTCCTCCTGTGTCTCTCCAAACTCTTAGAAAGCTGGCTGACCACTGATGTGGGCTCGGAAGAGCTGCAATGGAGGTGGTGATTTCAGACACTACGTCTTTGTCTTTAGCATCAGTGGGTCCCAGCATTCAGAAGCCCACTAATCCAGGCATGTCAAATTCAATGGGCCATGAAAAAAGACGTGATAGAAAAAAATAAAAAAAAACATGCCCACTTTTCCCATACTTGCAGTCTTTATTTTTAAATATACTTAACGAGATTGTCAAACACAATCCTGTCTAATACAGAAGTAAGACACCCAAACTGCCTAGAACTGTGTATTTAAGTGTCTACAACTAAATCTCGTTTTAGCTCTAATAACAAAATTGGCTTTTTTTTTTTCTCTCATCATGAAGCAAGTGGATAGTGTTAGACTGGTGGCTGAATTCATGGGATGCCGTTTTAATCTCCCTGAGGGTGGTTTCACACGGGTGAGAAGATCACGCTATTTTTTTCTGTTGTGAGAGTCGGTAGAAAAGCAGATTAAGGAACCCATGCTTTTCAATGGTTTCCTTCCCATTACCGATGTTTTCACTGATGCGATGTTGAGAGAACAAATAAATCGCGGCCTGCTCTTTCTGTAATGTGTGATTGTTATTTATTTTCCTCTGTCCCATGTTACCCTATGGAGCCTTCTTTTTATCGCAACGCAACAAACGTGTGATGCGAATATTTTTTTTTTATTTTTTTTTTTTCATTAGAAAGTCCTATTGACCCTTGTGATGAAAAAAAATGCTCATTACAAGAAAAAGCATTGCTGATGCTCAAGCACAAAGACGTGACTTTGCCATCGTTTTCTTGTGGCAAAATCATGATCGCCCGTGTGGAACTACCCTTCCTCTCTTCTAAATGAAGCTTGTGTGATTTTTTTTTTTTTTTTTTTTTTAACATTCTTGGGGTGATGGCTGTCTAATCAACAAAGTGCTCGCTAATGCTTCCTGCCATATTGCTAATTGCTTTCCAGGCACAACTAATCCATGAAATTTCCAATATAAAGAAGCTAATGCAGAATGCAGTGGTGATCAATCAAGAACTGGAGGTGAGGTTTCCTAGAATCGGCAATTAAAGCCAGAATGCCACTGATTCCCAGCTTTTCTGCACCATAAGGAAAATGATTTTTAAGGGCTCATGTCCACAGGTGTTTGTTCACCGCGTATTGCGTGTAATACGCGGTGGATGGAGTCATTGAAGGTCAATGGACTTTCACTGATACATGTGCGTGTAGATTCGCATAAGAAATGGATCGCAGCATGCTCTTTCTCGGTGTACCACGCAGCGCGAGCTACATGCCATTGTATAGGCAGCGAATGCAATACAGTGCATACGTGATCTCTGCCGGCAAACCACATATTTACAAACGCTGGTAAAATGCTGCGGGAACACCCACAGTTCACCGATATGGACATACAGTATTACATTACAATATTCTGGGATTTTCTGTGGGATTACTCAGATCTTATCCATGGTCTTGCAGAAACAGTGGTGATCCAAAATACAGCTAGGTAATCAAACCATAAGTGGTCAGAACAGGAAGGGAATGCTCATTGAATCTTGCTTCAGAATCTGCACCAACTCCGCATCTCATTACTGTCAATGAAATCTATACTGATACTGCGGAATGTCTTTCTGCACACATCTCCTATTCACATACCTGCCAAAAAGCCATGTTTTAGGCAAATTTAGATTGACCTTTTAACTATACAGTAAAGTAGCAGGCATATGCTTCAAGCAAAAAGCAGTCAGATCTGCACCAAAAATCACTTTTGGAGTTCAGTAATGTTCTGTTGTGCAATATGAGAAGGGCACTAAATCTAGTAAGAGAGGTTTTATACAGTAAATGCCTAATTGGGGTATGTTCACACCTGAGTACGTTGCAGATTCCACCTCTGAAAACACCTGAGTGCAGATGAACCTTCTCCCTGAGGTAGGTGTGTGATGCTATTGTGCATGTGCTGCCTGGCTTGCCAAAGCATTAAAGGGAGGGTACTATTTGGGCAGGGCTTGTTCTCCTGCGGTCGTAACAGGGTATGAAATGTGAAAACCATAATGCTGATGCATAACCAAGCCTTCTCCTCTGGCTCCAGTCCCCTGCCTGTTATGGTCATCGGAGGTGGAGACCTTCTGTTTGATCTGGTAGACCGTGCTTTTGGTACTGCTGTCATTTCTTTGCCCACCTCAGGTACTGTTTTGGGTCTTCCAGTGGCTACTGTGTAAACAAGCTAAAGAGAGAATTTTGGCACTTAATGTAAATCCTTTCCTCATAAAGTTCATCTGGGGCCACGGTAACAAATGGTGTGTAGGCTTCTGCCACTAGGCAGTGGACGCTAGGCAAAATATTGCTGTAGCTGCTTGCAGGGAGTGAGCTACTGTTCAGGAATGGCAGTAGGACGAGTGGCTAAGGAGGCAAAAGTTAGCTCAAAAGCTTAAACACAATCATGAAAAATGGCAAAACCGTAGCTAAGGCCAATAGAGTAATGTGGTGGCATGGTTTTTTTTTTTTTTTTTTTTTTTTTTTTTTTTCCTCATTAATTTAATTGTGGAACGGATACTACTGCAAGTACAAATACCTGATTTTCTCACCCTCAATCTTGCCCACTCAATTTACAAAACAATTATAAAGGTACCACAAAAAATGCTGTCGTGAAAATATGACTTTTGTTTTAATGTTTTCAGAATGAATTGGACACCAAATCTAAAGTTCTGAAAGAACAAGAACAAATAATGGCCCAATTGAAGAGAGAAAATGAAATGCTCCAGAAGAAAGTGAGATCTATGGATCTCTTGGCATCCATGGTATGGAGTTTTATACTTGCCGCCATAAAACACGAGGTCTTGTGTAGGCATCTATGTACATAATGGTTGTGGTTTGCAGGAGGACTGTGACAAGCTGTGTGATGAAGTGCTCCAGCTGAAGCAGTCTCTTAGTGATGCCGAAGCAGTGACTCGTGATGCTCAGAGAGAAGCCGCCTTCCTGAGGAGTGAGAATCTGGAGCTGAAAGAGAAGATGGTAAGGGCAGAGCTTTTATATGGATGGCTGCGCAAATGGTGGAATGACATGCTAAACGCAACAAATGAAGCTTTAGAAGAAATAAAATGAGACCTTTCCGTTTTAAAATTAAGTCTGTGGCTAAAAAAAAGAAAAGATTCTTGAAGGGGAAAAAAAACGTCTTTAGGAACAGCCATATTTAAAGGGGTTTTTCAGGGAGAATATTACTGATGATCTATCCTCAAGATAGCTCATCAATAGTTGATTGGCTGGGGTCTGTCGCTCAAGACCCCGACCGATCAGCTGAGCGGGCGCATGTCAGCGCCGCAAATACAGAGGTCGGAGCGGAAGTCTCTGCACCGACCTCTGTGTAGTGGCCGGCGCTTGTAACTGCAGGCATAGCTCACATTGATTTCAATGAGAAGGTCTGTGGTGGGAAGGGTTTAAAACGAAGATATCAGATGGTTCAAATAAGGAAAAGTTTGCTTACTACTTGACTTGCAGCATACTCTTGTTTAATAAGGTCATGCCATATGGCCATACTTACTGGTATATCCTTAAAAAAAAAATACAAGGGTGGATCTAGACCCCACATCCCTCAGCATGCAGACAGCCACTTTGCAATACAGAGGAGCATGGCATAGGTTCAAAATACTGCTGAACAGGGGAGCGGGTTAGGATTATACCTACACATAGATAAGGCATGGAAAGGGTACCAGACCAACTTATGCGTGTAGCACACCATGCAGGCTTTCAATCTATTGACGCCACATATGATTCAATCTGGCGGCTTGCCCTGCACCTCAGAAGTGAACCACACTGGCATTGCCACACTGGGCTCTCCTGCATGTAAAGCCAGGCTGCTTGCTGCAGAAATAACATATACTGATAAATGAGTTATTAGTTTAAAATTTTCATCCAAATATAGAAGCCTGCAACCCAACATCAAGGGTTTTTGTCCTCTTGCGGGTTCTTTTTAACTGATATATCCTTTTTCTGTGGTGTTTGTAAGGTCATGCCATACCCCAGTATACTACTTGTATCTCAGAGATCTCCCCGCCGGCACCCGAATCTTTTCTCCAGAGCGGGCAGGTACTCACTAAGGACAATGCTCGCTCGAGTAATTGCCCTTAGAGAGTATGCTCGCTCATCTCTACTCCTTAGTCATAACTAATGACTTATGGATAAGGATGTTTCATCCAAAACTGACATGTAAAGTCTGACATTCCATTTATGGACCATTTATTACAGAATTCTGCAGAGCATCCAGTATATCAATCTTTCAGTATGCGGCATTGTTCATCATGCTTACACTAATGGCATTATCAGAGAAATGGTGTAGAAAACAGAAGTTTCCTAATGTTTTTGTTGTGAAAGTAATGACCATTATTGAATTAAAACCTGGTTGCCTTCAACTTGATGCATGCAGATAGACTCCAATGAATGAAAAATGATGCTTTTACTGGATATGTCCTGTAGACTCTCGCCCACAAACACCTTGAACAAACGGTATTTCTGAGTACATGTGTTTTGCGTAGGATGAGCTCGTAATCCACTGTGAAAAACGGGAGAAAGACGCCTCGGGTTATGAAAAGCAACTGGAGAGTGAGAAGTCTAACGCTAAGAGGATGCAGGCTGACTTACAGAAGGAACTGCAGTATGCCTTTAATGAGCTGAATAAGCTCAACGGCCTCCTGGCTGGGAAAGTCCCCAAAGGTTGGTCAACTCGTATATCATATATGCATCTCATTTACATACCCTTCCATTTAATTGATGAGGTTTATTTTGAAAATGTATGTAAAACCGATTTATGGGCACTGTTCTGATGAACAGAATATGGGACATTTAAGGGACTGTGAAACTAGAAACTCGTGACTGCTTACTCCTAGAAACTGCGCCACTTGTTTGTGTGCGGTGTTGCAACTTGGTCAAGTGAATGTAAGTGAGCCGCAGTACCACACACGAACCATGGGCAGGCATGGCGCTGTTTTTGGAAGAGAGCAGCCACGTGTCTTTAATTTCACTTCTGCTGAATGCCATTATCGGGATCACTTAATTTGAAGACATTGGTGTGTGTGTGTGTGTGTGTGTGTGTGTTATAATATAATATATACTGTAATAAGCTTCAAATTAGTAGTGGTTTTCTTGACCACTAATAATGTGAAGCTTATTAACATTAAAGCATTCATGTAGTGAATGAGTATACTAATTCATGTATTAACTGCTTAAAGGGGTTGTCCCGCGCCGAAATGGGTTTTTTTTGTTTTTTTTTAACACCCCCCCCCCCCCCCCCCCCCGTTTGGCGCGAGACAACCCCCGATGCAGGGGTTAAAAAAACACACCGGGTAGTACTTACCCGAATCCCGGCGGTCCGGCGTCTTCATACTCACCTGCTGAAGATGGCCGCCGGGATCCTGTCTCTCTGTGGACCGCAGGGCTTCTGTGCGGTCCATTGCCGATTCCAGCCTCCTGATTGGCTGGAATCGGCACGTGACGGGGCGGAGCTACACGGAGCCGGCATTCTGCACGAGCGGCCCCATTGAAGACGGCAGAAGACCCGGACTGCGCAAGCGCGACTAATTTGGCCATCGGAGGCCGAAAATTAGTCGGCACCATGGAGACGAGGACGCCAGCAACGGAGCAGGTAAGTATAAAACTTTTGATAACTTCTGTATGGCTCATAATTAATGCACAATGTACATTACAAAGTGCATTAATATGGCCATACAGAAGTGTATAGACCCACTTGCTGCCGCTGGACAACCCCTTTAAGGACATGGTCTATTTTGGCCGTAAGGACACAGATTTTTCTTTTTGGGAATTTCATCTCATTTTCAAAAGCTGTAACATTTTTTAATTTTTTTCCGTCGACAGTCATATGGCAGCTTGTTTTTTGTATGTCAAACAGGGTTGTTTGTTTTTCTTTTTATTGGTACAGTTTTTAGGTACACAATATATTGTAAAACTTTTATTTTTTGAGAGCAGGGAGAAAATGCATCAATCATGCCACAGTTTTTTAACAGTGTTAATTAGGCAGCATACATGACATGATGATATTTTTTCTGTGTGTTGGTACGATTAGGACTATACTATACTAAGAGTTGTAGTTTGTATTGGTACCATTTTGGGGTACATATGGCTTTTTAGATTAATGACAATGCGGTTTTAACACTTGATTCGTTTGCTAGTCGTGTCGACTTGGATATAGTGGTGGGGCTCTGCAGATAAATTCAGCCTTCCCATGAGACCCATTTGGAAAAAAGAATGGGTAGAACACGTGAAATGGTTTTGTTTATTTAAAAAAAAAAAAGTATAAAACGCCATCAACATATTTAAATTCATTCATAAAAGTGTTAGAGAAAATTCTTGTCTGTACTAAAGGCGCTTGCTTTGTAATTTCTTGGTGGAAATGGTCAAAGAATGAAAAAGACCAAGATTCCCTTAATGCCCACCCCAACAGTTTAGGACAAGCTCAGTTCTGCAAGATAAAATTACTGGTTTGGGGCAAACGGATCTTGTTTTACTTCAGAAGGCTTTAGGTCCCGTTCTCAGAGCTATTGACATGCTTTTGGACGTATTTTAAGGCTGGATTCAGACGAACGTATATCGGCTCGGTTTTCACGCCCAGCTGATATACGTCGTCTCTCTCTGCAGGGGGTGGGGAGCCTGGAAGAGCCAGGAGCAGTGCTCTGAGCTCCCGCCCCCTCTCTGCTTCCTCTCCGCCCCTCTGCACTATTTGCAATGGGGAGAGGCGGGGCTAATTCTCGGAACTTAGCCCCGCCCCCGTCATGCCTCCTTTCATTGCAAATAGTGCAGAGGGCCGGAGAGGAGGCAGAGAGGGGGTGGGAGCTCAGTTCCTGCTCCTGGCTCTTCCATTCCCCCCTCCTGCAGATGAGGACACCGTATATCGGCTCGGCGTTAAAATCGAGCCGATATATGGTCGTCTGAATCTACCCTAAAGCTGAGATTCTTTGCTCTGAAATGACACAAGACGCATGTTAGTAAAAGATTTTTTATCCTTTTTTTTTTTTTTTTTTTTTTTTGCTGCTTCTCTGTTCACTTTGAAACTGATAAAATCTATCTTGGTAGACTAGACCGAATAACAGCACACTGACATGTCAGATTACCTGCAGTCCGTAGAAGCCTATAAAGAAGGGAGGAAGACCCAAGTGAGAATTAGCTATGCTGTTATGTCTGGTGGTTTCTGAATTCACAGCTACACTGCTCAGTACTTCTCAGCAATGTCTTCTATGGCTGCTGCTGCTTCTTTGTATATGAGAGCTGAATGAAGAACATGATCTTCTCTTCTGTGGGCAACCTATGAGAGGAAACATAGCAGCTAGTCTCCACCCACGAGCTCAAGGAAAACTGAGAAATGAAGATGGAATTTGCAGAGAGGAAAACAGTTGATAACTGCAGGATACAAGTTTTATAATGATTTCACAATCATCACGATACGTCTGCTTGTTCTGTAAAGGTTAAGTATGTGTTAAGCACCAAACTAGGCCATGTCCTTACAGGGTTACATCAGGGTTACATATTTGATTGTAAATGCAAATCTATAATCCACAATTGATCCCTTATTGATGATGGCTAATGCTCGTATCTGCACATGTAAATGAGCCTTTTAATCTCCCGAAAGAATGCTGGGGTGCTGAGTGCAATCTTTGCTACAAGACATCCTTTCTCATAATGTTCCAGAACTAGATGTACTAGTCCTTTTTGTATTGTTTGCAGAACTCCTATCTCATGTTGAGCTTGATAAGAAGGTTGCAGATTATTCAAAGCAGTTGAACGAACTTTTGGAGGAAAAGAAAGCTATGGAGCAGGAAATTGCCAGCTTGTTGGAATACAAAACTTTACCTGGTGAAATAGAAAACCTTAAAGATCAGGTGACTTTTACAACTTATGGTTTATATTTTATTTTGTGGATGAACAGTGTTAAAAAGGTACCTTTTTTAGCTTTAGCTGTTTAAACCATAAAGGTGCACGTGCAAAGGGGTTTATATTGAGGACCACTCCTGTCTATACTCCCCTTTTAAGGACCTACAGATGATGCAAGGGGGAAATGACACAATTTAGGACTCCTTCTCATGAGCCAGAAATGAACGCTGCTCTGTAAGAATGACTCCTCCTTGGGCGGGAACAGCTGCCGTGTAATGGCACATTCCCTTTACAGTGGCTGAAATGTCCGTCTGGCAGCAGCTTCCCACTGCAGAATTAGTTTGCCGGGAGTTGCACGCATGGCTCCACTCTGGCGGAGGTTGTCTAATGTAATGTTGGGTGCGTTCAGATAAGAAACTAGAACAGAATTTACAAGTTATTAAAGGGATTTACCAAGATGGCCATCGCCTATCCATAGGATAGGTGATAAGTCTGATCGTGGTGGTCTCGCCGCTGAGACGTTCACTGATCCCGAGAATTTGTTATAGCATGTCTTATGAATAGAGATGAGCGAGCGTACTCGCTAAGGCAAACTACTCGAGCTGCTCACCACCCCCCGGCCAGCACTCGAATCTTTAGAGACGATCGGGCAGGTACTCGCATAAGACACTACTCGCTTGTAGTTTGCCTTGGCGAGTACGCTCGCTCATCTCTACTTATGAATATGCAATAAATGCTTTGCCTCAGCATAAAGATGTGAGAATATCTTTAGAATGGCTTCATGTGGAACCCCTTGCAGTCAGACTTCTTTTTTCAATCCGCAATAAAGAGTTGCTGTCATTATAATTACGACACAACTGTCATTCATACAGCTTTTCCGCTTACAAGAAGAGGCGCTTCAGAATGCGACTGTACATGAGGAACTCCTTCAGAAGACGGAAGAACTTGAACAGGGACAGATTAGTCAGAAAGAGGAGATAAGTAATCTGATGAAGACTGTGATGGAAGCTGAGTCTACGCTGGAGTCCTTGCAAAATAAAAAACGAGAAACTGAGCAACTTCTTACTACTCTGCAACAGCAAATGGATGAGATTACTGGAGAGCGAGATGAACTCAAGGCCACAAAGGAAAGCTTGACCTTGGAAATGGCGTCTCTTAAGGTAAGTGTGTGCGTATGTGTGTTCAAATATTGTATAATGGATGTGATTGGCCGTATCACAAATGGAAAGTGTGTTTTTTTTTTTTTGTTTGTTTTTTTTTGTTTGTTTTTTAACCCCTTAGTGATCATCCCATAGTGTTTTTATGTCCTAGCAAAGTTGGCTTTAATCCCTGACGACGTGAAAACATGCTTCCTGCAGGGATTAAAGCCACATGGGCTATGAATGTGACAGCTCCATGCTGTCTGTGCCTGCAGGTAGCAGACAGCCTGGAGCTGTCATCCCGGGCTGCAGAGAGTCCTTCCTGACAATGCGATCGGCGCTATCCAATGGATAATGCATTAAAGTGCAAAAGAGTTTTTAAAAAATTAAAGATTCAGCTGCCCTCATTTATCAGATCCATGGGGGCAGCTGAGATTACTCACCCCCGTCCTCCGCGCTGTACCCTGCTGATCTGGTCCTCCAGACGAATGACGTCACGCGCATGCGCAGAAGCCCAGGAGCCTCGGCAAATTTAAAATCTGGCTCCCCACTCCTGAAGGTAGCCGGGAACGAGGAGATGTCAATGGGGACCGCGGTGAGCAGTCCCCGGGCTCGTGATCGCCGCTATCCAATGGATAGCGGCGATCACAAAAAAGTTTTTAAAAGTGCAAGTTTCACCTTCCCTCATCAATTCCATGGGGGGAGGTGAAAATACTCACCCCGGGTCCTCCGCGATGTCCCAGTCTTCCAGGACCTGAACTCCCCTTCTGCGCATGCGCACCCAATGTCATTCATCGGGCGCGTGCACAGAGGGGCTTGCACCCCAGGAAATTTAAAATCCCTCTGCTCCTGGCTACCATGTGTAACCAGGAGCAGAGGGATGTCACCAGGGACATGATCACTGTTATCCAATGAATAACAGTGATCATTTAAAGTAAAAAAAAAAGTGTAAAAAAAAAAAGCCAGGCGAAAAAAAAGTTTAAAAAGCTTACATTTCATCTCCCCTCATGGATCATATCCGCGAGGGAGGATGAAATGACGTACCTAAGGCCCCTGGATTTTTCTGCGGACCTTACCCCAGCTTCTGCGCGCACACCCTTCACCAAAATGGCAGACTCATGCGCAAAATCCGTGGATTGCCAGGGTAATTTAAATTTTCCCTGCTCCTGGCTAGAAAGCTTAGCCAAGAGCCTGGAGATTTCACGGGGGGCCGCGGTAAGCGGTTCCTGATCACGTGTTCACTGTTATCCAATGGATAACGGCAATCACTTAAAAGTAAAAAAAAAAATTTGAAATTTCAGCTCCCCTCACCAATGCGATCGGTGAGAGGAGATGAAACTTTTTACCGGAGACCTCCGTATTTGATCCCCGACATGATCCTCCTCCGTGAACCTTCCTAGATTCCTTTAAAAACTGTGGGATCAAAATACGCAGTACACCCCAAGATAAATTCGTTAAGGAGTCTAGTTTTCAAAATGGGGTAATTTTGTGGGGGTTCTCTATGGTTTTGGCCGCTCAAGAGCTCTGCAAGTGTGCTATGGAGCCTAAAAGGTCTTCAAGCAAAATTTCTGTTCTGAAAGACACAGACTACTCCTTTCATGTTCGGCACCCGACATAAGATTAGGGCCATAATGGGTATGTTTCTGAACACAGGACAAACAAGAGTATCCATTTTGGGGTGTAAATCCTCATTTTCATGTGCCCTATAGAAAAAAAAAATGTCTTTTAAATTGACATATTTGCAAAAATATGAAATTTTACTTTTTCCTCTCTAAATTGAATTAATTCCTGAAAAAAAACCTGTGGCGTTAATACTCCCGACCCCCCCCCCCCCCCTTCCTCAGTGAATACATTAAGGGCGTGTAGTTTTTAAAATCAGGTCATTTGTGGGGGTATCTATCATTCTGACACCTATGAGCCTTTACAATCTTGGCTTGGTGTAGGAAAACAAAGTTTTCCTCAAAATGCTGAAAAGTAATGTTACATTTGTACGTCTCCTAAATGGTTAAAAAAAACACACGTTTTTCAAATGTGCATTCAGAATAAAGTAAACCGATGGAAATATATAACTTAGCAAAAATCTGTACAGCATGTTTGCACATATTTGATATATTACAATTGAATGTGAAAAAAATATTTTTTTTCAAAATTTTCCCAATATTGGCACTTTTCATAAATATACACAAATTCTATCAGACTATTTTCACCACCTAAATGAAGTACAATATGTGGCGAAAAAACAATGTCAGAATCACTTGGATATACAAAACCTTTACAGAGTTATGATAGGTTAAGTGACACATGTCAGATTTCCAAAATTTGGCCTGGTCATTAAGGCGCAAACAGGCTTGGTCACTAAGGGGTTAAACAGAAATTTTAAATTCTTCCTATAATTGATTCATTAGTTCGTGCTCTAGACCCCCAAGTAATGTGTTTTTTAAATGGTTACTTAGGAATCTGATGTCACATGCCATTTCTATGTAGGTTTAAAGCTGTCGCTTTCTTTGAGGGAAAGGAAACTGTCAGACCGTATGGCATATTTATTATAGATGTACAAATGGGTCACTGTCATTTGCTAAAACACTTTTTTGAGTTTTGGCTTTTTTAAAAAATCCAAACTAGCATCACCGCTTCTTGCTTTCTGAACCACCATGAGTCCTAGCTCATGGATTCCAACTAGAGTTCATCTTCAAATTAAATTGAAGGTGGAATCCCTTCCTGAGTTATAAAGACGGGCAACATTCCCACTGTATATAGCTTGTTACTGAAATAACTATTTTGTTGTAGAACATGGAGGAGAATCGTCAAAGGATACTTGAGAATGAAGAGACTACGCAAACCCAACTCATGTGTAATGATGTGTTTGATAACTTGCAGGACATGGAAGCAGAGCTTTGCTCCTTGTGTCATGAGAAATTAAACCTTGAGGAGAAGCTTTTCAGCCTACAACAACACATTGACAAGATGACAAGTGAAAGCGATGAGCTGAAGACTACACTTCAGAGCCTAGTGTCAGAAAGGGACCAGATGAAGGAAGACCTTAGAGAGAACGTAGAGATGGTAACTAGGAAATCCTTAGGTTTTCTTCTTTTGGAAGTTACCGCATGGAATTATAAACAGTTTTTGAATGAATGTTCTTAATTCTTCCTCTTTGTAGTCTATTGAAACTCAAGATCACCTTAGAGAGGCACAACATGACCTTCAGCAGCAGAAACTGAGCATAGAAGAGTTAACATGTCAGATTGCATCTTTAGAACAAAAAGTATGTTATTTTGGACGATCAATGTTGCATTTTATCTTGAACCATCCAAATTCCACAGATCTTATGTTTATTTTTTTTTTCTTTTCCCTTCAACCAGTCGTCTATACTAAATCACGAATTGCAGGAAACTATTGCAGTTTTGAAGGAATCCAACAATGAGCGAGATCTTCTTGAGCAGATGAAGCAGAAACTGGTATTAGAACTAGAACATCTTCATAATGATATTAAGAACAAAGAACTGACCATAGGAGAATCTGAAAAAGAGCGGACTGAAGCTGAACAAAAAGTCCTTGCCCTGACTGTACAGCTGAAGTCTATGTCAGAGGAGAGGGAAGAGTTGCAGAAGCAGGTAACTCAGGAGGAACTTGGTAAAGGTTTTATAGCTACAGGTCATAGATCTATATTCTTTTACAGATTCATGTAAAAGTACTTGACAGGAGTCCATCATGTTTGGTTAAGAAAAAAAGTAACCTTTTTCTACATATCATCAGAACTAAACAAACCAAAACTCCATCCAGTTGCCAGTAAACATGTCAGGGTTGAGAAATGTCCTGAATGAGTGTGTAACTGGTCATCTTCTTGCTCTTTTAGTAGAAGGAAAAAACCATCCCTAAATGTGATTGTTCTATGATCCATCACATGGGTGGTGA
This sequence comes from Eleutherodactylus coqui, assembly GCF_035609145.1. Lineage (NCBI taxonomy): Eukaryota > Metazoa > Chordata > Amphibia > Anura > Eleutherodactylidae > Eleutherodactylus > Eleutherodactylus coqui. Next base: position 22,418 of record NW_027102352.1, read on the forward strand.
TAACATGACGTCATGTTCCTGTAGTCTCTGGAGACTGTACAAGGGGAGAGATGAATTGCCACCTGTGATCTTTCTTTTTGATGTTACGTTCAACTTACACCTTCACACAATATTGGCTGGAAAACTCTACATACTCTTTAGGGATCAGATTGGTTTTGACTTGATTTAAGAAGTTGTTTAAGTTTCCATTAGTCTATTGGTAATGCCACTTTTATCGCACACTAGTCTGCTGAAACTGAAGAGGAGCTTAAAAGGACTCAAGAAGAACTTGATCAGCAGAAGCAGGGGGTTGAAAAGCTGGCAAATGAAATTTCTTTGCTTGAAGAAAAGGTATACATTTAGCTATATTGATAACTCTATGATCTATCATTCCCCGTATGGAATATAGAGAACTGTCCAGGGATGTGCTCACTCTTGTTTGTTTTTTTTCCTTCAAAAAGTCCTCCGAGCTAGAAAGAGAGTTGCAAGAAAAGAGTCACATCCTGAACAAAGCTGTTGAAGACAGACACATTTTTGACCAGTCTAAACAAGGTCTCGTCTCTGAAATGGAACAGGTTATGGAGGACTTAAAGAACAAGGACTCTGACTTGAAACAAGCGGAGAAGGAAAAAGAAGCAGTGTCTCAGAAAATACTTGAACTTACCAACAAAATGCAAAGTATTGCACAAGAAAGGGATGACCTGGTGCATTCCAAGAAGAAGCTGGAAGAAGAGGTACATTATATTGTGGACAGAAGAAAACTACTTCCTTTACCGTAACTGTCCGGTTTAAACCGTTACCCTGAGTACTGCACTCTGTCAATCTCCCTTATGTGGGGTCACTATGGAGCAAAGGGCGTCTGAGGACTGCCTCACACTTAGCAATGCTATGGCCACAGCCTTGTAACCTTGAGGTGCTCTTCTCAGGCAGTTACTATAAAATCAGTGTGATTCTGGAATTAAAAAAAAGACCACCCCAAAGTTGCATTGGTTATAGACCTCTTAATGCTGTTGAACAGTTGGGTTTCCCAATAGATGAATCCTCTGTTTCACTTGTAAGCCATAAAAGTTTTACAAGCATCTTTTTCTACTAATTCCTGTTTTTGTTAGTAGGGCACTTAGTTGTACCAATTGGCTTCCAATAGTTTGAATCTGTGAAATTTGCCATATTTATCGCTGAGTATTCTGCAAACACCCAAGATGCATCAGCTTGACTTTACTAGGATTCAGAACTTTTATATGACTTTTGTCTCTTATGTTTTTTTTTGTTTTTTTTTTAAGGGTAAATTTGTTGTATTTTAAATAGAGATGAGCGAACGTACTCGGATAGGCACTACTCGTCCGAGTAATGTGCCTTATCCAAGTACCTCCCCGCTCGTGCTGAAAGATTCGGGACGCGCTGCGGAGCGGGGAGCTGCAGGGGAGAGCGGGGAGGAACGGAGGGGAGATCTTTCTCTCCTTCTCTCCCGCCCGCTCTGCCCTGCTCCCCGCCGCAACTCACCTGTCAGCAGCGGAGCGCCCCGAATCTTTCAGCACGAGTAGAGCGGTACTCGGATAAGGCACATTACTCGGACGAGTAGTGCCTATCCGAGTACGTTCGCTCATCTCTAATTTTAAACAAATGTTATGTACCTTATCACGAGAGTCACATCAGTTGTGCTCAACTTCTGTAAGGTCATAGAAACCTATCAGAGGTTGTGGTCTGTAGGGGACCTAGGCATTAAGATCTCGTCGGTGGCTAATATAACTTGGTTGTGGCACTTGAGTTGCAGTCTCCTTTAACTCTTCTGTGTTATCCTTTGGTGGTTCTTTAATGTAAAAATTTAGTTACATTTTTTTCCTGACCGCTAACCCATTTCTTTTCCCTGTTTTTTAAATCAGGCGGAGAAATTAAGGGAGGAATTTCAGCAGCTAAAGCATGAGCATAACCTCTTAGCCGACCAACAAACTAGGAAGACTAGCCAAATAGATGAACTAGAAACCGAGCTCCAACAAATGCAAGAGAAGATGCGCCTCAGTGACACTTCCATTAAACAACTGGGGAACGAGAAAGTTGCTCTACAAAAGCAGCTGCAACAATGTGAGCTGAAGGTGGCGTCCCTTCACCAAGAACAGGAGCAGATGCAGCAGCTGCTCGAGAGAGTGCGAAGCGAGAAACAAACTATATATGCCAGTCTGCAAGACCAAGAGAAAGCGGTAGGTATACCATAGATCTATATAGTAGTGCCGTGTGGGAGAAAATAGATTGTGCAGTCCCACTGGCAGGCTGGTGATTGCCAAGACTCACGCGGACTTAGAAAAGTGCCTCTAACAGAGAAAAAATTGCAATACTTGGATTACCTTTTATATTTTCCCAAGATCTTAGAGTGATTTTCAGCTTTTTCAACAATTCAGTGTTCAGCTTACATAACTTAAAGGGGTATTCTGGTTGGGAAGCGAAGTTTAAAAAATTCCAGATATGAATAGTGTTGGCGCCATGTTTATGTACAACTGGTTATGGGTATAAATTGTGCAGCCTTTCCCAGCTTAGCCTGTCCTCTGCGGTTTTTCGGCTATTTTCCAAGGTGGCCGCCACATCCCTGTCGATATGCAGCTTGAAAGTACATTTTTCACAGTTCCCAGCTCTGTACTCCCTTTGTGTATGTATACCCCCACTAAGCGCTGCCCTTTAGTGGTCAGCAAATCCAATCTTGAGAGCTGCAGAGAAAGTCAGCCCGGTCATTCCTGCTGAGCAACCTCGACCTGTAGCTCTCGAATACTTACAGGTCGTATCCAAGGTAACCTGGGAATAAACACTTCTGGAGAGCCGGGAGAAGGTGAGGGTTTATAGATCTACCGACACAAAATCCAGAACAGAAGCACATTGCAAACTTTAATGGTTTAGCATTCATTTGAGAGCAGTTTTGTGCAACAGGAATATCCCTCTAGGTTTGTGCAGGGTTTTTTGGATCATTTTGTCTTGATATACATAAATTTTGAAAATTGTGCTAGTCACACTTAGAAACTGACTGTAAAGTGGAGTCAAACTCCTCCTGCACTGCCTCCTGGTGGAAGCAAACCAGCGCTCCTCATATGTCCCCAACTCCAGTCCTCAGGGACCACCAACAGGTCATGTTTTTAGGATCTCTTATGGTAAGAACATCTGTGGCAATGCCTGAGGCACCGGCAATTACATCACCTGTGCAAACTGAGGAAATCCTGGAAACATGACCTGTTGGTGGTCCCTGAGTACTGGAATTGGAACACTGGTCTAGTGGATTTGGTTATGTAATTGCTGCCTCTTGAGAACCCCATTCCAATGTGCCCAAATATAAAAGGAAAACACATGTTACAAGCCAGGTAAAGGAGCATCACATGGGGAGTTAAAGGTGTGTGGGTGCTAACCATTTCTGGGTCACAGTGGAGGTGGTTGGTACCCGTAGCAACAAGGGGTAAAAAACGTGAAAGAACACTACAGCTTTTCAAGAAAAGGAGGCTTTTTTTTTTTTTTTGAAACTTGCATTTAATGGGTGAGTGCTTTATTTTCACATTGGAAGCGCATTGGATTGGGGTTCCTGAGATGAGACTACTACTTAATACTTAGCAGTTGTAGTAAATGCCCTGAGTTGTCTGGTTGTTTTACTAGGTTGCTCAGCTACAAGACGAACTGATCACTTCTCAGACAAAACTTGAGACTGTGAAAGAGGAGTGTAATGAGAGAAACGCCCAACTAGCTGAGAAAGTTAATGAAGTAACGGAACTGTTAAAGGAGAAGGCTTCTGTGGAAGAGGAGAACGAACAATGGGTGGTGGTAAGTCTGTTAGCCATGCAGATCGGCCACCATGTGATATTTAACTTCTATGTATCTCTTGCATTTGTGCTTGCATATAAACCTAGGTTTTCAGAATACAAATTCCTAAACTACTGGGATTTGTTTCTGTGAGGGGAATAGATTGCCTCTCTTGTGCTGAACATGGATGTTGGTGCATTTATTCCAGAAAGTGTCAGATGAAATGGTGAAGAACTGGAAACTGGAGAAAAAGATCTCTTCTCTGGAAAGTTTGGTTACTCTTTTGCGCTCAACACGGAATGAAACTTCTGAAGAAGTAGATCAACTAGCAGTATGTACTGAATCTTTAGAAAGAAAGAATCAAGAATGGAAGGTAATATTGATGTTTACAGTTGTAGAACAGGATTTCCTATTGGCTGGCTAAATGAAATATGACAATCTCTAAGAAATGTCCTTCTTTTTTTTTTTTTTTTCTTTTTATAGGATCTTGTGGAAAATGTTTCCACCATTTATACAAATCATCACAGTTTGCTGAAAAACCTCTCCAGGGATCTCAAAAGAGAAACTGAAGCTCAAAAACAATCGATGAGTGCGATAAAAGAAGGTCTTTCATCAACACTCTCCAAGACTTTTGGAAATCTGGAAACTGAACATACCAAGCTAAATTCTCAGATCAAAAATCTGCTGCATAAGTTTAAGGTATAATTCTGGTCTGGGTGACATAAAGGGGTTGCACCAGAATTATCACCTACTCGTAGGGTAGGTGATAAGTTTGATCGGTGGGAGTCTCACTGCTGAGGCCTCCACCAAGATGGGAAATGCATCTCTTCTGGTCACTGTTGGCTCATTGCACCCACCCTCTGTGATGTGGATCTTCAATGGAATAACAATCACTCTTGCACGCCACTCATTTCAATGGGGCTGGCGTAGATGGCCAAGCACTTTGTACTCTGCCATCTCCAGAAGTGCCATGAAAAAGGAAAGGGTGGTACAGCATATGCGCTACTGTCTCCCCATTCAATCTCCACATCACTGTGATGGGTGCAGTGAGCCTGCGGAAAGGAGAGGGGGAGCACAGGACCTCCATTCTCAGGATCAGTGGGGGTCTCGGCAGTGAGACTCCCACTAATCAGACCTATCGTTTGGATAAGTGATTAAGTCAATTGCAGTGCCAACCCCCCCAAATATATGATATATATATTATACTATACTAAAGGTTATGTAATCCAGGTGTCAGAAGGTACTAATCATCCCTGCAGAGATCTAGCAGGTTCAAAGTGGTGAAGGTAATGCTTCCAGGTAAAAAAAAAAAACTCCTTTTTACAGGCAGTTCAAATATTCAGTTCAGGGTCTACATTGTTGACGTCCAGTTTTTTCTTGCCTGTATCATTGAAAGACACAGCTGAAGACCTTGGATATAGCTACTGGCAGGCAGACACTAAGCAGAAAGTGTTCTCTCCTCCCACTAGCTACACCCCTTCTGTGGGCACCGCTCCTAGTTTTAGCTTAAGCCCCATTTAGACACACAGATTATTGCTTGAAATTCATTATAATGATAAAAGTGAGCGATGGTTTTGCTTTTAAAGACGGACATTTTTTCCCTAATTAAAAAGTCGTTTCAGTCGTTTTTATTATCGTTGTGTAATGTTTGCATTGAAAAGTCCCGTAAAATCACTGAACGACGTCATTTTGACCAAACGAAAAGCAAACGGCCGAACGATGGATTTTAAGCGGACTGAAAGACAACGATAAGCGAATCTTTAACGATAACTGCACGACGGGCGCAAGATAGACGCAATGATTATCGCCTAAATGTTGGCTTTTGAGAGAATTTTGAGCGATAATCGTTGTCTAAATGGGCCTTTAGCGTCTGTAAGGGGCTGATATTGTTCTTGCCGGACTCCAACTAGCTCTTGGGTTCAGGGAATACAGGCATGCAGGACTTTCCCTGTTGACCAATCAAGGAGGACAAACCATGGAGTTAACTGTGCAGTTGTCTGTCATAACCTTGGAAGAAAAAGGGGTACGTCAAAGTCCTTTTCAGGGGAGTTATGAGCTTCTCTTCCCTGGCAGCGGCTCCTGTAACTCTTGACCCGCTAGGTCCTTTTTTTCCTTTTATTGGTGCAGAAAGTCAGAAGCCGTGTGTGTGAAGCTGTAAATTGTGCCCAATGACGTAGCTCTGTGCAATGGGCGGATTCGTTTGCGCCGCGCTTTGCCGCTGGCTACTACTTTCATCACTGGTTCTTCACTGCCAACATCAAAAATTTAGGACCCAGGTTCAGGCCTAGGCAGGGCACTCTAAGGGTGTGTTCGCCGTGGTAGGTGGTGAGGACTTGCTATGCAGGCAGCAGTTTCTCTTCTCACAAGAAGCTACAACTCTCACAGCAAGGAATCCTGGGATCATTATCCCACACCTCTGCTCTGCCTGGTGGCTGGCTGTCCTGTGCTTCTGTCTCTTCTGCAGTACATCTTGCAATTGTCTATAATACAGTAAATTGTATAATTGCTGCTTTAGCGCCATGTCCGACTCCAGACAAGGGCCATCCAGAGCTTTGTTCTAACTGCGTTCCATTGCGACAAGCAGACGTAGAACAAATTACCGGCACCCTTTTGCCCAGCCTATACAAATACACGAGTCGATACCCAAAATATTGATACCAATAAAAACCTACATTCGGAAGCACAAAAATCAAGTCCTCATATGGTCATGTTGACGGAAAAATAAAGTTATGGCTTTGAAAAGTAGAGCTGGAGATAAAAAAAAAAAAAAAAAATCCCCCCCCCCCCCCTAAAATTTTTTCCTTATTGCCAAAAATGGTCATGTCTTTAAAGGGTTTAGGAGCCATGACCCCTTCACTGCTTACACAGGCGCATTGGCTCATCCATATAGATATCTGTCTATTATTGCAGCTCTGAATCTTGACCATATTTTAATGTCCTAACGATGGTTCTAAAAATTGTTTTGTAGGTTATCGATAGGTCTTCAGCAGTGAAAGATAAAAATTACGAGTTGGTCCAGGACTATGAGAGTGAATTATGTGAGGTGCAAAAGAAAAACCAGGAGTTGCTGCTTCAGTGTCGGTCTCTTGAACAGCATGGCACGAGATGGTCTAAGGAGGCAGCAAAGGAGCTTAAGAGCCGTCAAGCTGAATATATGAATCAACTGATAATTAAAAAAACGGATATGATGACGGTATGTATGCCACGTGACCCCACACTACTAATAAAGTAAGGTTTGTCACTGGAGGATTTTAACGTAATTTTTCTTATGTGTAGCTTGTTGTAGATGACCTGTCTGAGGCCCAAGTGGAGCTAAATGGTATAGAAACTGATCTGAAAAAAGAAATGCAATGCAAAAAAGAATTCACGGTGTGGCTGGAAGAGTTTAAAGACCTGCACTGTGATACCACAAGGCTGAGCGACCGAGTACTTGGGGAAAACAGGCGCATTGCTGGACTCATCGAACATCTAACAAGGAGACTGAAGGTAAATAAAATGGACTGTGGGTTCCCGAATTGTTTTTGGTGATAAAGTAGCTTAGTAAATTGCACACAGAAAAGCGAATTATAAGCTTTTATGATTGTATATAAAATAAAATAATGCATTTCTGTAGGTTATACAGTGGGGCAAAAAAGTATTTAGTCAGATACCAATTGTACAAGTTCTCCCACTTAAAAAGATGAGGCCTGTAATTGACATCATAGGTAGACCTCAACTATGAGAGACAACATGATAAAACACATCCAGAGAATCACATTGTCTGATTTTTAACAAATTTATTTGCAAGTTATGGTGGAAAATAGGTATTTTGTCACCTACAAACAAGCAAGATTTCTGGATCTCACCTGTGGGTAGGCCACATGCTTTTTGTGGCTGCGTGTTCTCTTCTTTCAGAGTGGTGTTCACGGCATCCGTGGGTGCAGATCGCCACTGGGTATTGTCAGGGATGGCCGCTGACAGTGGTATATTCCGGGCCTCAAGCCTTACTTTAGTCCCTGGCTTTGGTGTAGCACACGTGGTGGGTGGGCTTGGACAGGGGAGGGCTCTTTCTTTCTCCTGGCCTCCACTCAGTTTACTGTCGCCAGGGGCGGGCTTCCTTTACTTGGTTCCTTCTCATCTAATCACCTTCAGGATGCCTGCATTTCAGTGAAAAATTTTCGCCCCCCCCCCCCCCCCCCCCCCTCCACAAGGGTGGCTATATTTTTTTATTTTTTTTTACTGGTTATTGACTGATATGTATGCCAGTCTTGAGCGGCAGATAGTTGATATTATGACCACCTATGCTCTGCTAATGTGCCCACACAATAAGGAGTGGAGAAAGTACATGGCTACGTAATACAACCTCTAACAGCAGAGAGCGTCAACATCGCTGAACGTTTCCTTTTAAAGGCTTGAGTGCTGCCATCAACACTGATTACATCATGCATAATGTATGAGTTTTATTGTGCAAACGTTTTAGGCAGGTGTGGGAAAAAAAGTAACTAAAAACGTTCTATTTTTAAAAACCCTCTAACAAAAACTAATGTTGCAGAGTCAATTAGCACAGTGGGTGAAGAGAGAATTCTAAATCAAAGCAATATTTTGTGTGACTATCCTTTTGCGTTCAGAACAGTATCCATTCTTTGTATGCTTGCACACAGTTTTTGAAGGAACGTGGCAGGGAGTTTGGTCCTAACACCTCCCAATAATCTGGTCAGAACGGCCCGGGTGACAGTTAATTTGTCCATATAGCCATCCTGCATCTTACTACTGGTGCCTACACCTCAGAAGATCTTATTTCAAAAGGACCCCTCTTCCATCCCAGTATGTCCATACTTTAGTCAACGGCATGGCTGTTGAGGCTGTCATGTTAAGAACTTGTGGCTTCTTGGAACAAGTCATTCAGACTGTTAGCCAAGAAATCTTCCTCAAGTATATACCACAGTGTCTGGAAGTCTTTCTTCTACTGGTGTGAACGGAAGAAATTTCACCCTTTGCTTTAGTTCGCCGAGACAAAATTATATTCCTTAATGCCAAAAGTCGAGCCATCCTCAAAGAGTTCAAATACATATGGAAACAATCGTGGTTGCTTGGTTGTTTCCATGTCTCACGTTCATGGTGAGTGTTTGGTCAGACCACCACAGATAAATTTTTTTATGGTAGATCTAGTTGATATTTAAAAAAAAACTCTTAATCCGTTTCATGCATGACATCTACTTTTCAGAAAAGGACTAGTAATTAGGAAATTATAGTACCAGTGTTCCTGGTGGCGCAATGCACTACACAGCTGTGCTACATGGTACATCCATTATGATCACACAACACACAAACAGCTCTACTACATCCATCTTGATTCTCACGCAAGACAGTTTGGCTCCTCTCACAGCAGTGACATCACTGCAGGTCATTCAGGCCCCTGGATCTCTGGGGGGTAGGGGGGGGCAGTAGGTCAGTGTCTTCTGTCAGGACCGCTGAGTTGTCTGAGATAACATCAGACTTGTATTCTCATTTGTAGTTTTTGTTGTCGCCTTTTTTAAGAGCCCTAACTGTGGTGTTCTTCTGTCGGTCAGACTCTGTGTTTTATATATGTTGTAGGACCTTCGATGATGGAGGGCGGAGCATGAAAAAGCACTCATACATACATACATACATACATACATACATACCTACTGACAAGTTGTCGTTAGTAGTTCGATAGAACAAGCTGATGTAATTTCTTTCTGGCCATATTGTTCCAGTGAGCTCCACCTTCTGCTGAGCACTTCTAAAGGGTGTTCATTAACCCCTTAGTGACCAAGCCTGTTTACGCCTTAATGACCAGGCCAAATTTTGCAAATCTGACATGTGTCACTTTAACATGGAAAAACACCAGAAAGGTTTTGCATATCCAAGCGATTCTGACATTGTTTTTTCGCCACATGTTGTACTTCATTTAGGCGGAAAAAAAAGACCGATAGAAATTGTGTTTATTTATTAAAAGCGCCAAAATTGGGAAAATTTTGAAAAAATCGTCATTTTTTCACATTTCCAACTGCAATATCTTAAATATGTGCAAACATAATATAGAAATTTTTGCTAAGATTTATATTTCCACCCGTTTACTTTATTTTGGGCGCACATTGGAAAAACTTTTGTTTTTTTTTTAACTATTTAGGAGACGTACAAATTTAACATTACTTTTTAGCATTTTGAGGAACACTTTGTTTTCCTATACCAAGCCGAGATTGGAAAGGCTCATGAGTGTCAGAATAATAGATACCCCCCCAAATGACCTCATTTTAAAAACTACACCCCTTAATATATTCACTGAGGGGTGTCATGAGTATTTTGACCCCACAGTTTTTTTTCAGGAATTAATTCAATTTAGAGGAGAAAAAGTAAAATTTCATATTTTTGCAAATCTGTCATTTTAAAGACATATTTTTTTCCTATAGTTTACATGAAAATCAGGATTTACACCCCAAAATGGATACCCCTATTTCTCCCGTGTTCAGAAATATACCCATTGTGGCCCTATTGTTATATCTGAGTCCACAACGGGGCCCAAAATGAAAGGAGTAGTCAGTGTCTTTCAAAACAGAAATTTTGCTTGAAGTCCTTTTAGGCCCCATAGCACACATGTAGAGTTCTTGAGCGCCCAAAACCATAGAAAACCCCCACAAATGACCCCATTTTGAAAACTAGACCCCTTAAGGAATTTATCTAGGGGTGTACTGCATATTTTGACCCCACAGTTTTTGAATGAATTCAAACCAAGCAAAAGGAAAAAATTGTGATTTTCGTTTTTTCGGCAATTCTGTAATTTTAAAAACAGCTTTTTTTGTACAGCACACATATGAAGGAAGACTTGCACCCAAAAATGGATACCCCTGTTTGTCCCGTGTTCAGAGACATACCCATTGTGGCCCTAATCTTATGTCTGGATACACAACGGAGCCCAAAATGAAAGGAGCGACCAGTGGCTTTCGGAACACAAATTTTGCTTGAAGTCCTTTTAGGCCCCATTGCCCACTTGTAGAGTTCTTGAGCGCCCAAAACCATAGAGAACCCCCACAAATGACCCCATTTTGAAAACTAGACTCCTTAATGAATTTATCTAGGGGTGTACTGCGTATTTTGACCCCACAGTTTTTGAATAAATTCAAGCAAAGCAAAAGGAAAAAATTTGGATTTTTGTTTTTTTGGCAATTCTGTCATTTTAAAAACAGCTTTTTTTGTACAGCACACATATGAAGGAAGACTTGCACCCCAAAATGGATACCCCTGTTTGTACTGTTTTCAGAAATATACCCATTGTAGCCCTAATCTTATGTCTGCATGCACAACGGGGCCCAAAATAAAAGGAGTAATCGGTGGCTTTCAGAACATAGATTTTGCTTGAAGTCCTTTTAGGCCCCATTGCCCACTTGTAGAGTTCTTGAGCGCCCAAAACCATATAGAACCCCCACAAATGACCCCATTTTAAAAACTAGACCCCTTAACGAATTTATCTAGGGATGTACTGCATATTTTGACCCCACAGTTTTTGAATAAATTCAAGCAAAGCAAAAGGAAAAAAATAGGATTTTCATTTTTTGGGCTATTGTGTCAATTTAAAAACAGTTTTTTTTGTACAGCACACATATAAATGAAGGCTTTCACCCCAAAATGGATACCCCTGTTTGTCCCGTGTTCAGAAACATACCCATTGTGGCCCTAATAGACTTACAGGACCCATGGCTAGGCCTACAATGAAAGGAATACCCGTTGGATTTCAGGGTACCACTGAATAAATTTCAGGCCCCATTGCCCACTTATAGAGCCATTGAGCGGCCAAAACTATAAAGAACCCCCTCAAATGACCCCATTTTGAAAACTAGACCCCTTAGGAAATTCATCTAGGGGTGTACTGCGTATTTTGACCCCACAGTATTTGAATGAATCTAAGCAAAGCAGAAGGAAAAAGTTACGATTTTCAATTTTTTTGGCAATTTTTTCAATTTAAAAACAGTTTTTTTGTACAGTGCACATAGGAATGAAGACGTTCACCCCAAAATGGATACCCCCGTTTGTCCCGAGTTCAGAAACATACCCATTGTGGCCCTAATCTACTTACAGAACGCATGGCAAGGCCTATAAAGGACGGAACACCTGTTGGATTTTAGGGCACAACTGAATAAATTCCAGGCCCCATTGCTTATTTGTACAGAATAAAGATTGACTCCCTAAAAATTCCCCCCCTCCCCCACACACTCCGCGCCCTTTTTGGCGTTCGCAAATCTTAGATAAAAGTAAAAATGTGAACTGTGTAGTATTTCCGAAGACAGGGGTAATTACGGAGGCTGGTTGGAATGGGCCCATGGGGCAATAAAACCGGGTATCCCCCCCCCCCTCCTCTCATGCTTTTTGGGGGTATTTCATGACCTCAGTGGCGGGTATGGGGTGTAAAAAGTGGCGTTCCGTGAGTCTCCGTAAGCTTGATGAGGTGCGGCGGTCTCACACAGAAGGCGCTCAACAAGGTGCTCCTGGAACTGCAGGAAGGCGAACGTTCCCGGGGCTTCTTGTAAAATACGTATCACAGGTAGCGGTCTGAATAACGCCGGGCTCACGCGGGTGCAGGCGGAATCCGCTTGCGGAGGCCCACAGCGGATCCCATCTGTGAGCCCGGCTGTGACCCTGCGTACGGCTGCGTAATGTACTGCGCATAACTGCCTACTCACACAGGCGGTCATGCACAGTACACCTTTGTTTGTATTTCCCGCACCATCGCTTAGCGATGACCCGGGTACCCGCAGCCCGTATACAATGTAGTTGCGTATGGGCTGCGGGTATATCCGCGACCATGGAGCACAATGGGCTCTATGTTGCCGATATCCGCAGTAAAATAGAACATGCTGCGTTCTCTTTTCTGCGAGTGGATTACGCAATTCCGACCCGCTAATGTGAGCGGAATTGTGTAATCCAATGCGATTGATCTGCGTATTACCGCGGATCAGAAGCATGCAGAATCCGTAATTCCTATCCGGTCATGTGAGACCGGCCTAAGGTAGATCGCTACCTTTTTATCACGTGATCGGGGACCGCTCAACGAGGCCACCCGTCACTGCTCCAGGCTCTCTGTGACCGTTGGTCGCTGGGAGCAAGGAGATTTTAAATTTCCTGGGCTCCCCGACTGCTGCGCATGTGTCCGGCTTTTTGCCGGCAATCGCATGTGCAGAATTCGGGAAGGTCCACGGAGGAAGATCGCGTCGGGATTCAAATACGCAGGCCTCCGGTAAAAAGTTTCATCTCCTCTCACCGATCGCATCAGTGAGGGGAGATGAAACTTCTAATTTTTTTTTTTACTTTTACGTGATCGCCATTATTGGATAATGGCGAACACGTGACCAGGAACCGCTCACTGCGGACCCCCATTAAATCTCCATGCTCTTGGCTACGTTTTGTAGCCAGGAGCAGGGAAAATTTAAATTATCCTGGCAATCCACAGCTTTTGCGCATGCGCCCGCCATTTTGGCGACGGGCGCGTGTGCAAAAGCTGTGGTAAGGTCCGCGGATAAATCTGGGGGCCTTAGGTACGTACTTTCATCCTCCCTCACGGATATGATCCATGAGGGGAGATGAAACGTACGCTTTTTAAACTTTTCAAAACTTTTTTTTACTTTTTTTTTTTTTAACTTTTTTACACTTTTTTTTCACTCTACATGATCACTGTCATCCATTGGATAACAGTGATCATGTCCCCGGTATAATCTCTGCTCCTAGCTACACATGGCAGCCAGGAGCAGAGGAATTTTAAATTCCCCGGGGCTCGAGCCCGTCTGTGCACGCGCCCGATGTCAATCATCGGGCGCGCATGCGCAGACGGGGATTCGGGTCCCGGGACATCGGGACACCGCTGAGGACTGGGGGTGAGTATTTTCACCTCCCCTCATGGATCCGAGGGGAGGTGAAACTGAGGGGAGGTGAAACTGACTTTTTTAAAACTTTTTTTTTACTTTTTCGCGATCGCCGCTAACCATTGGATAACGGCGATCGCGGTACCGGGGACCGCTCTCCGCAGTCCCCGCTGACATCTCCTGCCTCCCGGCTACCTACAGGAGCCGGGAGCCAGGAGATTTTAAATCTCCCGCGCCGCCGGGCCTTCTGCGCATGCGGCTGACGTAATGCCGCCTGGCGCGCATGCGCAGAAGACCGGCTTCGGGCCCCGGAGCGGCAGGAGAGCGGGGAGCAGCGTGCTGGACCTGGGTGAGTAATTTCAGCTGCTCCGATGGATCCGATCCATCAGAGCAGCTGAATCTTTAACTTTTGTGTACTTTTGTTTACTTTTTTTGCGATCGGCGCTATCCATTGCATAGCGCCGATCGCAATGCCGGGGGGGTGCCCGAACAGCCCGGGATGACAGCTCCATGCTGTCAGCTACCTGCGGACACCGACAGCATGGAGCTGTCACGTCCACAGCCCGAGGGGCACTATTCTCTGCAGGAAGCATGTTTTTACGTCCTCAGAGAATAGAGCCCACTTCGGGAGGACGTAAAAACACTATGGGCTGGTCGTTAAGGGGTTAAATGTTGATGCACCAACAAATATTTGTTAAAGCATATGACTGAAAACATTTAGTTTCTGTTTTGTGATACCTTTTTAACACTTGGAAGATATCATGGAAATTCTGTAATGTTTGTTCACAGATAATCGTTCAGCCTAAAATAAAGCGAGACACGGTGACGTATCTCAAGAGTTTAGATGCCGACTTGGAAAAGAAGAAAAAAGAAAATAAGGAACTGCTGCAAAAGATACAACAAATTGCACCATCTGTCAATTCTGACATCTTAGAAGAAGAAAATGTACGATTGCGTGAAACTCTGAAAGATGTCCAGGCGGAATTAAAGGTATAGTAGTTCAACATGCATTAAGAATCTGTTTCTATGCTTTTACTGGACTGTGCTAGGGTCAGATAGGTCATCGATGTTGACCTAAATTATACAATCCTCCGGACTCTTACGTAGTCCTTGCCTGCACCATTTAAGGCTTAATCAAGTGCAGCTGAAATATTATTGCTACTTGGTTTATGTAATGGGGAGTTGCTGCATGTCGGGCCTTTTTTTTTTTTTTTTTTTTTTTTTTTTAGCCAACACAAGTAACTTTTCATTTGCTTAGAACTTTTTATGAAGCCATACCATTCAAATAAAGGGTAGGAATATAGATTTTGTGGCTTGACCTTGATATACTTTTTACCTCGGTAAAAGTACCGTATTTTCCGCTTTATAAGACGCACCGGTCTATATCACAGCGGTGCGTCTTTGACGCAGGAGGAAGGAAGGAAGCCGTTTGGTGGAGGCGGGGAGCAGCAGTAGTACCCACCGGCGCTCACCACCAATCACAGGTATGTATGGGCAGCAGTGGGGAGGAGACTGGTTGCACATTTGTTTGTGTGATCGCGAGTTTAACACACAATCGCGCGAACTACATCGCGTTCGCGCTGTAAATTCGCGATCGCGCTAAAATGGCGATCGGAACGAAGTTTTTGGCATATTTGCTTTAGAAGACTTAGCAACTCCTCCCCCCCCCCCCCCCCTCCCCACCCTGCTTTGGAGGGGTAAAAAGTGCATCTTATAAAGTGCAAAATACGTACGGTATGCGGTTCAAGGGAGTAGTAACTTTATACACCTGAGCATCTTCCTAGTTGTGGGCAGAAGCCTCTTGTCCACTCCCAAATGTTATGGGAAATCATCAATCTCCATATGTGTAACATACATATTTCACCCCTCTGCATTGTAAGGGCTGAAATGAATTGATGTGCTGCAGAGTTGAGAAATCCAAATAGTCAATTTGTGTGTTCAAATCTCATAAACGGAGCTGCTGTTGTATCCTCTGGGGATGTTCCATGTGGATTTGTGCACAAACACAAGGATTCACTCTGATATGCTGTTGTCCTATCTGGCTTATTTGTTTTGCTCTGACATGCAGGGTCTACTCTTTTACACATGGCAAAACTAATCGTATAAATTCAGTATCTATTACACTGTTTCCTAAAAAAAAAAAAAAAAAAGTTCTCTACTGCCACTTATATAATGTGCCTTAGTTGAAAGTTCAAAGTTCATGATTTCTCATTTGCTTTTTTTATCATTCAGAAGTAGAAGCTGTATTCAAATGATCTTACAGCTGAGCTGCTCTAATCTAGCGGACTATTGTTTTGTAGCCCTGCAGTTATTGTTGGACGGCTTCCTAGTCTTTCCTCCCCTCACTTGGCAGTTTTGAAGTAATCTTGGGAGCTTTACAATGTTCTGTGCCAGTGTATAGTCTATGCAAGCCTAGCAGAAGGCATCCTTTCAACCAATTACATGCATTAATGTCCTAGAGATGACTCGTGTCTACTGGTGTTTTGCAGGAAAAGCAGCATCTGGTCCAGAGTCTGGAAAATGAGCTGAGCTCTGCCAAAGCAGATGCCAAAGAAAAAGCGGAGAAGGCATTACTGCTGGAAGAGCAGCTGCGCTCCAACACCGCAGAGTCCGCGCTTTCTGAGATGGAGGTTAAGATGAATGAAAAGGAAAAGCATTTCCAGGCAGCGCTGGAGGAAATACAGGTTCTCCAGGTAAAATAGGCAATGCCAAAATACACTGCTCTACTAACCATTTAGCTGTAGGCGCTTCCTGCATGAAACTTGGCCGGTACTTTGCGTCTTGGTAGTGGTAAAGTAAGGAGGGCCAGGTAGAAGTTTGTGTAAGGAGAGGAGGAGGCAGGGCTTTTCATGGTAAAAAGTAATCCAGGTTCGTTTCCAGGTAGCAACAGATTTTTTTTCTCCACCTCTCTAGAAGTAATCTGTTGGGGAGCATTCACGTAGGCATCTTTTTTCCATCTGTGAGCTGTCCATGGACCCATTAAAGACTGTTTGTGCAAGATCGCTTGATTGAAAAATCGCAGCATGCCCTCCTGAGTACTACAGTAGTGCTCCAGAGCGCTATATAGTCCTCTGTCCACTTCTTGCACTCGTGAGTACAGAAAACAAATGGGAAGCGGAATCCTCATCGTTCACCCTTCTATTCCAGCCAAGATAACGATGGGACCTAGAGAGGGGGATATCCTACTGGACCTCGGGGATGTAGCATTAGCCTTTAGACTGCTCTCTCTCAGATCTCTGTACTCTTGGAATCGATGGTAGTGGTAGAAAAAAGTGAAGCAGCTGATTTTTGTACAGGTTAGGTTATATTTAGAGATGAGTGAGTATACTTGCTAAGGCACATTACTCGAGCGAGTAGTGCCTTAGCCGAGTATCTCCCCGCTCATCTCTAAAGATTCGGAGGCTGGCGGCGGAGAGCGGGGAGGAACGGAGGGGAGATCTCTCTCTCCCGCCCCCCCCCCCCCCCCGCCCGGTCCTTCCTGCTCCCCGCCGCAACTCACCTGTCACCCGCGCCGGCCCCCAAATCTTTAGAGACGAGCGGGGAGATACTCGGCTAAGGCACTACTCGCTCGAGTAATGTGCCTTAGCGAGTATACTCGCTCATCTCTAGTTATATTCTTTTAATATGGGTCGATTCTCAGCCCCATGTTATGATTGTCGATCTTCAAGCATTGACAAGATCAACACTGTTTTACTTTCCTTATTACATGATCCGGCTATAGATGTCTCAGTTCAGACGGGGAGTTATGTGGCTGACCAGCAAACCTTTTTATGAAGAGCAACGATCAGCTGACAAATGAGCGTTCACTAGTTCGTCGGCGGATTGTCTGTGCCTTTTTACACTGCCCAAGCAAAGAACGTTATGTGCAACAATCAGGCCGTGTAAAAGGGCATTAAGACAATGCATCTCTATGAATGTTATTCCATGAGTCGTCTTTAACGGATTCAGTGCTGCCTTTTATGGGTTAATGGCTACTTTGCTGTTTACTCCTAAGACTGCTATATGTAAGTATTCAGATGATTGGGAAGTCTTCCCCTCTGTACATGTAGTCTTGTGTATGGTAATATTTGCGCACTATTTGTTGTAGGGCTCGTTGTAGGCCCTTAAACACTTTCAGCTGTTTTCACAAATCTGATAAAACTTGGTTTTGACTTTGGGGCTTAACTTTTTTCTTTCTTAAACAAGGAAAAGGTTTCCAAAGGTGCAGCACCCTACAAGAATGAAATAGAGCGCCTCAGAGATCAAGTCGTGAAGGGCGAGATGGACAGAATGAAGCTGACCAAATCTACAGAGCAGCAGTAAGTATGTCCGGTTTAGCTGTGTGTGATATAAAAAATATGCATCATGAATAAAATCCACTTCATCAATCCCCCGAAAAGCCCCTTTACACTCGTTGATCTGCTTTTCCTTAGACCAAATGGTACAATGATGGTGTTTAAATCGATTCTTTAAATATTCTATCTGTCATAACATACAAAAGAGTTAACCTCCTAACTATAGCCCTTTTTAGACCTCAGACATCCGCAGTACAGATTTTTATGTATTCTTTTAAAATCCTCTGCTTTCCCACGGCATTCGCAGCCCGTCCGCAGTGTCAGCTGTGGGTGGGTCGCAAATCGGACAGCTTCCATTGACTTCAATGGAAGCCGTCCTTGCGGGAACCATACTGAAATGGAGCATGCTGTGATTTGTTTTCCGGACCAAAAGATCTGCAAAGCAAATCCGCAAGCTTTACTTCCATTGCGGACACCCATGCTTCCTTATGGGCGGCTTGAATTTCGGATCCTCTGCAATTCAAATCCACCCATGGACATTGGGCCTTAGGGAACCTCTTCCCCACACATATGATGTGATGAAGAATGCTATAATGGACTGCCTATAGGGAAGAAAAGTAAAGGTGCATTAGTGCCAACAAGCTCAATGGCAGAACGCAGTATATGGCTTGTGCTGGGGAATGCACCATCTAGGAAGTCCAGCATGGTAAAGCAGTAGGGAACCAGTTTAACAATCTGTCCTCGTCCACACAAAACAGGGAAAAAAACAAAGTGAGGGGGGGGGGGGGGGGGGAGAGGCATCCTTTCTAAAGGGTCAGGGGGCTGTAGTTGGATGGAATTTTAATGAAACCAGTTAAAACCCCATCTTAATAGTATACAGGGAGAATTAACCCTCCTCATTGTGCTGCTATGTAGACTGTAAGGGGAAATATAGTAAGCTTGATCTGGAAGGAAATAAAAATTCACATGTCTGCAGAGATTTTGCAGCCCTCCAGGCAATTCAGCAGCTCTAGAGCCCTTGGGAGATGCTTTTTTTTTGTTGTAGGACCACAGAACGTTGTGACTAGTCACTGGAGGGGATTTTTCTTGATACTCTCAATAAGCCACACTAAAATGTATTTCTTCATGCTCCCTAGAATTTCATCCTTGAAAGCTTGTGTAGAGGACAAAGAAGAACGCTTACGAAAATTAAGAGAGCAGCTCAGAAGATCACAAAAAGACCTAGATGATACAGGCATGTAAATGAGGCTTCAATCCTTAGAGGAGGGTGTTCCTTGATCATATCAGAAAAATTAAAAATATTTCTTATGTTTTTCCTTAGTTGGTCCTGGAAGCTCCAGCGCCCCAGCGTACCCTCTGACTTGCGGCGATGGTAGTGGCATCGTGCAGAGCACGGCTATGCTTGTGCTACAGTCAAAGAATGCTGAGCTGAAAAGGGAAATTGCGCAGTACAAGAGAAAATGCCATCAGTTGTCAAGGTATGGCTGCCATCTCTCCTGCCTTAGCTTCTCTAAACTATGCGGTAAGAGTAGGGCATTTCTAGGAAGTGTTATAAAGCACTTGGGGATGACAAACTCCACCTCTTACCATACGTCAGAGAAAAGGGGGGTCTTAAATGCAAAAAAGCTTCTCCTTCTATACAGCTCACAAATGGCCTCTTATGGTATATGCTGCATACTGCAGCAGAGCCACACTTCAGGCTCCTTCCCACAGGGGTGGATCACAGCATTTTACCACCGTGGGAGACGGCGGTGAGCGGTCTATGGATGCAATAGTGTATTATGTTTTTTGTTTAGTTTTTCTATGGTGGTGGGGGAATGCCAAACCTTATGCTACATTTGAAGAAAAGAAACACCATTGACCAAAATGTCTTTGTTAAACTACAAGTAATGTCCAACTGCAGCAGGACCCCTGCTGAACGGGGCAATGGTAAGTACATGTGACCAGCGCTCTATTCATTGTGTACAGATAGCTGAGTGATACATTGTTACCTCAGTTGGTCCTATAGAAGTGAATGGCGCAGCAGTCACACATGCACACTACCACTCCGTTCAGTAGGGGGGCTTCAAATGCACCATTCTCGTGATCACTGGGAGTTTATCCTGAGGATGTCCTGAATGGCTTTTGGTTGGAAACCCCCTTCTAACTTGTCCATCTTCTAATGATGGGATGATTTTCTGACCATATATTTATTTTAAGCCTTTGCAATCCAATTTTGGATTCAGGGTTTCCTAGGGGGCTTTCTCTTTCTGCCATTATCCAATGGCGCCATCTGCTGGCTAAAGCCAGTACTGCGGTATGGGACATGCTGGAGAGGCCCCTGACAACAGAGCAGCCAGTAATCTACAGTAAGAATACCCTGCCAGATATCTTTTTGACATTGACGTCTGAAGACATTCTGATTGAAGGCTGTACAGCTCCAGACTGGATTGGAAAGGGTTAAATGTTGATCAGCGGCATTGTGGTTTTCCTAGGAAATACAACCTGTTACTGTTTTGACTTTTTTTCTCTCCTCTCTGCTTTTCCTAGTAACATATCCTCTTATGAAGAAGAGCTTAAACAGCTGAAGAAACAGTCTCCTAAGACCCCTACTACACTCCTTAGTTCATTGCATGATGACATGATGTCTCATAGCAATACAGACCTTTGCAGCGCTACAGAGGTTTCTCCAAGGAAGTCCGAGATGTCGTCTTGCTATATAACTTCACTGGGCAAAACTGGGCTACAGAGAAAGCGGGACTTGTCTCAAAGTAAGACCGTAACTCACAAACCTCCACCAATGTCCCCAAATAGGGAGCGACACAGCGTTCCTGCTAGCTCTCCGGGAAATACTGATCATTACAGAAAGCATCCAGCTTCTCCACACAAGACAGATGGGCCTTTGTTCAGCACTTTAACTGCATCACCTTGCAAAAAGCAAAAGTTGTCAGTGAAAACCGATTCGCCTAAAGAGAAATTCTTTGACGTGAGATCGAAATCTTTACCTTACTGGCCGGACAAGTTTTTTGATAACTCCAACCTTGGCACTTTATCAGGTAATTAAAAGGTGTATTTCTGTATCACAGGGTTGTATGGGCAGTAGACCGTTGTGGAATGTCCTATGTATTCTCTCCAGAGACGTTGAGTTAGATCCTAAATCGTTGCCAGCATGGAGGCAGAGCAGCTCGAGGAGCGGTCTACACGGCTTTTAAGCTTTTGGCTTTTGAGCGATCATTTTGCATGTGAGCCGCTGGGAACTGTATTCAGGGAACAGACCACCCGCTGTTCTCTGACTAAGTTCTCTTTTAGCTGTCAGCCCCGCAGCAGAACAGACTATGTAATCCGCGCTCCCCGGGCAGAACACAGCGTGCAGTCTTTATCAGCTGTTCTGCTGAATGATGGATTTTATGCCAAACTGAAAATCCTCTTTTGGCAGAAAAGTGAAAGATGGGCACATTTACATGCAACTATTATCGCTCAAAAGATGGCTTTTGAGCGAAAAGCGTTGTCTAAATGGGCCTTTAGTGTTAGGTAAACTAGAGAAACGCATGGAAAAGACTAGTTGTTTGACAGTCTAGTTGCTATAGACACACTGCCTGACGGCTATTTAGGCTAAAAGCGAGTGTCACAAAAACTTTTGGAGCTTGTTGACAGGTAGGTACAATAGTGTGTCCACGACTGAACTGGAAGAGTCTGCTGTGGTGTATTTTACTAGGGTTTCAGTGGGAGGCCAGGATTATACAATACACAGAGGTGCTTAAAAGCTATTTGATCAAGGGGTATGGGATATTTTATTCAACATGCATTTACTATATCATTGACAGATCTAAGTACAGAACCTGCCGATGGGAATCCTAGAGGAGAATTGGGTAACCGTCAGATGTTTTGTTTTACACGCTTTATGACAAGACCTCCTATACATTAAACCACTTTTGCCCCCCCCCCCTCCCCCCCCCGTCTGCAATGCCGGCGTGAAGGGCACGGAGATGCAGGAGCACAACTTGCTTCCCAATACTGATTGGTGCAATGATGTGCTTTTTTGACCAAAAGCGAATTCCCTGTAAATATGTAACTAGCATATTGCGATACCTTATTTGAATGAGTCTGTTATGTGTATTTGCTTTGGAAGGTTTGGTCTTGACATAAAGAATGTGATCACTTTGCACGTTTGGGGTGTGAAATACAGTTGGAGTGGGTTATATTACACTCTTGATGCACACTATGCCTCTTCACACTCCCTGCAGTTCACCTGATTGCAGTACATGCCGGACTACACTTTTTACCATAAATGCTTGCTGAAGGGAACTCCTTCAGTAGAGCTCTACACAAGGCCACAGTCACACAGTTCAAGAGGCCAGGGCAGCAGATCATCACCCATAGGGTCCACGGGTCAATATTGGGCTTGCTAAACCCACTTCCAGTTTTCGCAGTCTGTCATACTCCAATAACTGCCAGTAGCACAGTTCAGTCTACATGTACCTAATGCGGGCGGTGGGAGGGGTTGCAGTTATGGTGGCACCATCAATTACCCTAGAACATGAGTACGTGTAGAAGTGATTAATTTGGCCCAAGCATAGAAAGTCCTTTAGCCAAGTAGAGCAATCCAAAAAAATGCAGTTTTACCATCTTACATTTTATACTATTATTTTGGTGCAATATACGGGGTGATGCAAAAACAATGGTGCAAAAGTAAACCAATTTATTTTATTCCATACTTGAATTTGCATAACTGCTAGAATGGCATGAAAAGATAGAAAGGCTCTTCACATTGACGTACCTTACAGATGTTTGATGTAGGTGCCATTGGTGACATAGCAGATGTCAAGTTGATGGTCCTGGTCTGCCCAGATGTATCCTGGCGTATCTACTGTTGCTTTCACGTGGGCAACATTTCTCTCCATTATGTGCCGCAACACAGAGATGATTCTGGTGCTGCAGAAAAACGTACCAAAACCCACAGGTATACCTGTAGATTCTGATGTGGAATACAAAATGGTTCAGTTCCGCTGCAATATCCACATGGCGGCATGCAGCTCTTGGCGCAGAATCTGCCATATGTAATGCAGCACATTTCTGTCGCTGTGAAAGCACCCGTATTGAATCCACTGCAGTCGAGATGCCTTGTTTTAGGTCGTCTAGTATTACAAATGACTGAGTTGTTGTCTTTTCATGTCTTTCTGGCTGTTGTGTCTGTTCGTGTATGACTAAATCTGCCTGACTTTTGCACCATTCTTAGTGAATCACCCTGCATATTGCTGTATAACTCCGAGAGGGTAAGACAAGTGCGCCATGTTTTGGATTATATAAACTGGCTTTGCTTTTGCACCATTGTTTTTGCATTACCCTGCGTTTATAGTTCTCTTTACAATGTAAACCCTGGAAACCCCATCTAGTTGGGCTCGCATAGAGATGTATGGAGCAGTTAGTCGCACTGAAAGCATCAGTTAGTACAAAATTACATGTGGATTTAAGTGTTCGAATCTCCTAGATGGTTCAGGGGACTTAATTTTCAACTAAGATATATATTCTGTTGAAATCACAAGAGTTTAGAAATGGAAACTGATAAATTGTCACTTCACATGTAACTACAAACTATTGGCTATTCTTGTATGTGGGATTTAGCTAAAAGGGAAGTGGTCACTTCCCCACAGCATCACATGTGGAGACGTGGCAGGTTACCTTTAAACAAGAGAAAACCATAAAAACTCCATGAAACCCGGCCCTGATACTCTGGCGCATTACAGTAATTACTTACTATTCGTTTAACCCCTTAGTGACAGCTCTATCGTAAAACTACGTCCTGCTGTTGCAGCACGTGTATGGAGGGAGGTAGCGGCGCTATCTCCCTCCATACAGCGCGGGCATCAGCTGTTTATTACAGCTGACACCCGCGGGCAATAGCTGCGCTCGGCCGTTCGGCCAGCGCGGCTATTAACCCTTTAAATGCCGCTGTCAATTCTGACAGCGGCATTTAAATCCCCCGAACGCTGTTCGGGGGTCCCGCCCGGCCCCCTTCCCCCGCGGTGAGATTGGGGAAGCCGTGCAGGTGTCATGGCAGCCGGGGGCCTAATGAATTGCCCCAGGGCTGCCTTAGCAGACTGCCTCCCAAGCCATCCACACAGGGTGGCTTGAAAGACTGCCTGTAAAAAAGCAGTATGACGTAATGCTATAGCATTACGTCATACTGCAGGAGCGATGAAAGCATCGCATGTTAAAGTCCCCCAGGGGGACTTCAAAGTAATGTAAAAAAAATATTCAAAGTTTTTTTTAATTGTTAAAAAAAAAAAAAAAAGATATAAAAGTTTAAATCACCCCCCTTTTGCCATATCCTTATTAAAAAATCAAAATCATAAAATAAAAATATGTACTTGATATCGCCGCGTCCGTAAAAGTCCGATCTATCAAAGTAGTGCATTATTTTTCCTGCACGGTGAACGTCGTCTGAAAAAAAAAAATAAAGAACGCCAGAAATACACTTTTTTAGTTACCCTGTCTCCCAGAAAAAAACCCAATAAAAAGCGATCAAAAAGTCGTATGTATTCCAAATTGATACTATCGGAAACTACAGGACATCCTGCAAAAAATGAGCCCTTTCTCAACTACGTCGACGAAAAAATAAAAAAGGTATTGCGCGCACAAACTGACCGCAGAAAATAATTGAAAAAAATTAAATATCTTAAAAAAATAAATAAATAAAAGTACTACAGCAAAAAAAATACTATACAAGTTTGGTATCGTAGCAATCGTACTGACCCATAGAATAAAAATATCAGGTCGTTTTTGTTGCAATTTGTGTGGTGTAGAAACGGGACGCACCGAAAGATGGTGGAATGTCGTTTTTTTTCCATTTCTCTCCGCTAAGAATTTTTTAAAAGTTTTTCAGTAAATAATATGGTACAATAAATAGTGCCATTGAAAAATACAACTCATCCCGCAAAAAACAAGCCCACATACAGCGACGTCGGTGGATAAATAAAGGAGCTACGATTTTTTTAAAAGGGAGTAGGAAAAAACAAAAATGGAAAAAAGCAAAAAAGCTCCGTCACTAAGGGGTTAAAGTTGCAATACCAAACGCTTCCCACAAATAACAGAAAAATAGATTGAATCTATTCAAACTTTATAGGAAAAGGCCATATGGAGGTACCTGGGCGCGTACAACCGCCTATTCCCAGCAGTGTGTGGAAAGGCAAAATACCCTACACATGCCACGAACATGATTGGTGCCGTCTCTGGTGAAACAACACCTGCATAACTTTTTTTTTTTTTTTTTTTTTTTTTCCGTCCTTGTAAATATTTGTGGGCTGACAAGTTTTTCTCTCTTGCAGATAAAGCTTTGCACGCTGGAGCAACAACCGAAACAACTAGTGATGTCAATAACTGGTGGGATAAAGCACCAACGGATAAACCCAATGAATGCAAAGCCTCCTGAGCTTCTCCATACACAATATACGAGGCTCCCTCATCTTAGTCTGTACAGTAAAAAAAATGCAATGTGAAAAGAAAAAATTTGAATTCTGCAAAGCCGGATATTGTTCCTTCCAGCTCCAAAAGATAATGATTTTTAGTTTACATTTTAGAATATATTTAATAAAGGGTAAAGTTTTAAGTTTCACGTTCCTTCAGTCAATCTACTAAACCAGTAACCATGTTAAATGTGGCGCTAGATAGTACGCCTATTTACATCATTTACCACTTATTCTAAATCGTCTTGTGTGTTTGTTTTCGAATTTGAGTTTGATGTCTTGATTAACTAAAGTCCAATATTTATTGCTGATACAATAAAAGAAGGTAGTTTATTTAAAAGGTATTGCCATCAGCATATTATTCCAAAGGGAAGTATGTACAGGAGCCATGAGTTGAGTGCTTAAACCCTCTATTCATGTTATTCAGGCTGCTGGGGATGGGATTTTTAAAAATCTACGTAATCCACTTGCTGTGCTTATTTTCAAGCTGCTGTATGTGCTTCCCCCTGGCATCTGTGTATTTTCTTCTCCATTGGCTTTAGTGGGCAGAAACGTTGAGTGGAAAAAGAAACCTGTCTGATGGGCTCAAAAAACTAATGTCAAATATGTCATAGATCCTTTAAAAAATTACACCAGTGAGAACAGGGCCTTCGCGTGGTTTTGGCCTATTGCTCTTTCTGGACATGCAGCACTTAGTGGGGGGGCCTTCAAAGCTTCCTAGGCATAGTATGCAAAATGGCGCTTCTCGGGAAAGAAGAAAACTTTCTTGCTAGTCTGAATTCTGCTTGCAGATTTTGCCCATTGATAGGGCTAAATCCACGCGTGGATCCACAACATTCACATGTGTGTGACATGTACCAAAATACACTCGATCGATGAAAAACGAACCAATCCAACAGTAAGCAGGTTCATATAGTTTTGGCAAAAAAAAAAAAAATCCCACACGTGGACTAAAAGGTTGCTAAATGCGTGACGTAATTGCACAGCTTTTCACTTTTGAAGTTTTACAAGAGATAGTACTTGGCATCTTACAGAAAATACTTATTAAGGGGGTGACTTTAAATAGCAGGCACAACAAGAGTTTCAGATAGGAAGAACTTTCCAAATGTACATTACTGAATGGGCTACTGTTTGCTTGTGAACTCTGGCACAAAGCTGTTCAAATACTGTGTCTCAAAACCTTGCATTCCCTGTCGTCCTCAGGCAGCACAAGAAGCAGGGTTGGGAAGGACAACCGCATAGAGTACATGGACCATGGTAATCTTCCAAAGATGATTCGATAATGCAGATGCAACAACCCAGAGGGGTGATCATGGGCACCTGGTTAACGTGAAGAGCTGGGAGGGATAAATGCTGACGTGTCACGCTGGCACTCACCATGCTCTGGTCCCGGAGGGATGACTCGTAACCAAGGCCAGTGTAGATTGCGAGCCTCGCTTTGACACTCCTTCGGCTAGGAGTTCCAAAAAGGCGGATGAGGGGCTTGTAGTAGATATCACTCGTGACGCCACCATTCCCACACACTGTTAAAGGGCTTGTCCCGCGCCAAAACGTTTAAGGCCCGGTAAAACTTTTACTTGAATAAAACTTTGTAAAACAGGTTATTACAGGTATAGTTCACTTGCAGCAATGACAGGCAGGAGCTCAGAGCTAGGGAGGATACACAGAAACAATACAGCCCTGTAGTCCACGTTATCTATATGTCACTGGTCCTGGAATTGGGAGCACTTCAGAGGAGGAATGGGGGGAAGGTCACTCCACAATCACTCGCAGACAAATTGCTCAGGAAGAAAGCTTAGCCTAAATGCACCCCGCACAGCATCCGCATGGGTGTCACAATTAAAGGGGTTGTCTCGCGCCGAAACGGGTTTTGGTTTTTTTTTCATAGGCCCCCCGTTCGGCGCGAGACAACCCCAATGAATGTGTTAAAAAAAAAAAAAAAATGCATATTACTTACCCGAATCCCTGCTCTGCGACGTCTTCCTTCTTCCTACTTCTTCCTTCACCAAGATGGCCGCCAGGATCTTCACCCACGATGCACCGCGGGTCCTTTCCCATGGTGCATCGTGGGCTCTGTGCGGTCAATTGCTGATTCCAGCCTCCTGATTGGCTGGAATCGGCACACGTGACGGGGCGGAGCTACGATGACAAGCTCTCCGGCACGAGCGGCCCCATTCACCAGGAAGAAGACCGCACAGCGCAAGCGCGTCTAAAAACGCCAGAAGAAAGCGAAATTAGACGGATCCATGGCGACGGGGACGCCAGCAACGGAGCAGGTAAGTGAATAACTTCTGTATGGCTCATAATTAATGCACGATGTATATTACAAAGTGCATTAATATGGCCATACAGAAGTACTTAACCCCACTTGCTTTCGTGAGACAACCCCTTTAAGTATCTCTGTGCGGTGATCCTAATGGCAGACTGACACACAGGAAAACACCTGTGTTGTGCATTGGTACTTGTTTTTAGTAAAACTGAGGTTTGGTGTGCTCGCTTTCTGGAAGCGACTCTCTCCTCACATCCACTCTCCATGTGCTACAGGATGTTCTTCCTCCATCTTCACCTACATGGAAGCTGCTGGTTCTTCCATGCGGCTCTGTGTTAGCACTCTGCAGCAGGCCAGATGAAAGGCCTCCTCTAACACAGATTAAACAAGACAGCCCTTTCCTGCTCTCTGACACTCACATTTATGTCCTCACTTGTACCACATGACACAGTAGAACAGATACATTCACATGCAGACAGAGCTGACCGGCAATGATTTTATCACGGTTAACTCTTCAGTCGCTTCAACTGTGCAACACACATACAGAAAATGACATGACAGTTTTACACCGTGCTTCCACATAAGTCAGTTCAAGTTCAGACATTCAGACCGGGATGTCATGGGCACTGCCCAAGACACTCAACTGGAAACGTTCTGCTCGCTCTCCAGGCAAGGTTGTCTAGATAGACTTTTCATTAGCTGAGAGAAGCTTTTGCTGTGGTTCTCACCAGCAATTCCTCTTAAAGCTCATTTAGACTTAACGATGGTCATGCAAACGCACACAATGCGTGATAATCGTTAAGTCCAAACATGAGTCATTCTCCCCTTTTTGTTTGCTTTTTGTTTCGTTGCTGAGTTTCAGCCTACATAAAAATTGTCGGCTCGTTGACTTCTCGTTGCAGTTAAACGCTCCCCGCTCACTGTTTCATGTAGGAATGTGAAGCACTGAACAATTCTCAACGATCTGCCTGTCTAAACATTCTGCACGAACTAGCGGTGACAGCACTTGCTCATTCAAATGAGATTCGGCTCACATAAAAGGGGAATTATTATTCACAGAGTCCTCCAGAAGATGAGGAAAGATTAAGCGAAAGTGCAGTCGTCCTGTGCTGGCCGCGAAGGAGATGGTTCCTGTTAGTCCTGGATTTGTGTCCGAGCCATTATTGAAGGCTTCCAGTGAAACGACTTTTTGATCCAAGGGGAAATATGCTTCCTAAACCTGGAGAAGCTACATCTGACAGCCTGGCTGGTGACCGGTTAATCGGGGTCAAGCAAGGGTCTGGTTTGAAGGCATGGTCAACACCCTATTATCGAAGAGCCTCCACAATGAGGGCTTATAACCAAGTGTGGAAAAAGATTAAAATTTGGTGTAGCCAAAATGATATTGCCCATGTAGAAGTTTTAACAGACCATCGGTTTCTCCAGAATGGGTTTCATTTGGCTTTGAACTTTAAGACTGAGTGCATTTCTCAGCAATGAATGCTCTGTCAGAAGGCATATTCACCAACCGTTCCCTGAGCAGAAGACTTCTTTTTACCTCTCTGGTTTTGTAGTTCTGAACCATGTGTTTTCTCCTTTTGAACCCTTCATTATCATGAAGCTCATAATCTGATGTGGCTAGGTACCAAATTGATCAAATGAATGGTGCCCCCTTCCATTTAAACCACCACTGCTAGTAACTGCCATAACCACTGCAGCTCAAAGAGGAAATAGTCATTCACTACTCCACATATAAAACCATCTTTATTAATAACGAATGCATTTAAAATGTACTCACAGATGTCAAGATGACTAACGGCACAAATACCAAAGCCAGCCAAATGTGATAGTAATGCTACATCCAAACAGTAAAAATATCCTAATAAAGGCGACTACATCATAACCAATAAAAACATCAGTCCCTATGATGTAAGAAGATGCACTCTATCCAATGAAATATTAACTCTAACTAACTAATTGCAATGCTAATACTACCACAAATATCCTAAAGTAATCATATTGGAGCTGCATAAGTGCCGTATTAATAATAATCTTTGTATAGCGCCAATTTATTTTGCAGCGCTTTTAAGGATGGGAGAACACACAATATAACAATTACATAAAAAGAGGTCCGTGGCAGCATAAATGAAATAACTTTATTCCTCCCTGCCAAGGGTATACAGCCATGTTTCGATCCTCAGGGTCTTTGTCAAGCTCAGAAATTAGTGAATTATGTGAACCATAAATGGTAAAAAGCAGACAGCAATAGACCAATCATGTTAAAATAACGTACCCTCTTTTTAAATAGATGTGATCAGTTTACCAATTACCACTTAATACAGTACTAGAAATATACATACATATATATTGGAAAGGATCCCTCCATACGCCATCTCCATGGTGCACACGCCGGCATGTGCGAGGTAACGGGGGAGCTCTCTCTCTCTTTCCTACCCCCGGCGCCCCCCAAATCTTTTCGCCCGATTAGGCAGTTACTCGAAAAAAAGCGATGCTTGATCGAGTAATGGCTCTAAACGAGCACATTCGCTCATCTCTACACGCTAGATCAATGCAGCCTCGCAATTCATTTGCAGTGTCTGGGGTGTTACCCTAGAGACCAAAGAGCGTTGCAGGCTCCAGTGATATCAAAAGAGGTCTTGTATCTCTGTGTAAAGTATATAGCAATTGTGCTGGCAGCCGTAATTGGCCATCCAACCGAAAAATGATGTCTACAACTCACCATATAGAGCGATACCAATTGTGGTGACCATTGAATTGTAAAATAGTATACACAGCTTTCCTACAGAGGGGATGCTAATAAATGAAACATCCCATTCACATTTTTCCAGGCCTACCATATGAGATGTTACTAGGTATAGCAACCATAGAAAGACCTCCATATGTATCAATGTGGTATCCTCTAAAAAAAACAAAGATCTGGTACCTTGTTAGCCAGTAGAGCAAAATGTGATTGTTCCCAGCAAGAGAAACCACGTAATCTTGTAGATCTGATACCTTTTAGTGGCTAACAAAAATACATGATGTAATAATAGCGAGCTTTCGAACCAACGCAGAGTTCTTCTTCAGGCTTATGGATTGGATCTGAAGAGGCATGGATATTTATACATACCGTACTTATAACATACATACTTATGACAAGGCACAGATATGGATGTGATTGGTTCACACTTAAAAGGAATTCTGCAACACGAAACAAACTTTTTTTTGTCTAGGCACTGATAGCGGAGTGAAAGTTTCATGGTCCGTAAATTACTGTTGTGGGGGGGGAAGTGACGACCAAAAACTTGTGAACGGGCGCACAAATCTAACGTTTGTGCACCCGTTCAAACAGCATGGGCCCCGACACATATACGCCGAGGCTGCCATGCCGTTGAGACTTCACCTTCCCCTCGCGACTCACCTCCTCTCTCCTCCCCGTCAGCTGATTGCAATGGGCGGGGAGGGGGTGGGAGCTTAGCTCCGCCCCCATCCTGGGCCTTGTCCGCAGCCAGCAATGGGAGGGGGTGGGACGGGGCGGTACTTAGATCCACCCCCATCTTGACCCCCTCCCTTTGCAATCAGCCGGAAGGGAGGAGAGAAGAGGGAGTTTAGCAGTCACACTGTTAAACTCCCTCCCACCTCCCTTTTCCGGCCGTTGTCATTGGCTCTAATAGGAGCCCATGCAGTGGCTGATGTATTCCGGCCCTAAAGATAATTCCAGGACTATCTTTTGGGCTTGACGTAAAAATGCCGGGCGTTTTTATGTCGCAGGAATACGGCCATGTGATCTGATGCATTGAAATCCAATGCATCAGATCGCAGCGTATATCAGCCGACTGGAAAAACGGCAGGCTGATATACGCTCATGAGAAAGAGCACTAAAGTAGAGATGATGTATACTGTGTGCTTGTAAAAAGGGCAGCATGGGCAGGATCCAATCTAATTAACATGACAACAACCTAAAATAAGAGAGGAGACAAAAAAATAAGAGAAGAAAACATGAATACAATATAGAACACATCACAAACCTCCTAAACGAAATGCCAAGCCTTAAAGATGCATAACATATTAGAAATGGGGCATATAGTGATACTCAAGATTTAAACCACTGGGGGTCAGCATATCAAGCTCAAAGATCCACTTGAGTTCCTTCCTTCTTAATTGTAAGATACGCTCTTCGCCTCTCGGTAATACTCTAAATTTAAGTTGACTGATAGAGTGGTTATATTCAAGAAAGTGCTTAGACAATGGTAATTCTTAGATTTTTGTTTGTATCGTAGTCTTGTGCTTTACCATGTGTGTTCTAACGTCCATTGTGGTTTCACCTACATAACCAAGGCTGCATGGGCACATAATCAAATACACAACATAGAAGAAGCACAAGTGTATCTTTCCCTGATGTTATATCTAGAGTTGAGCGAACTTACTCTGCCGAGCTTGATGCTCGTTCGAGTATCAGCGTACTCAATGGTGCTCGTTACTCGAACAAGCATCAAGCCGTGTTCGACCCCGCCCCAGTTTTTGGCTCCACCCCACTGTGACGTGCCTGTTTTGGCCCCTCCCTGCCTCGATGCAGGGCGCTTCATTGGCAAATTTTTTTGTCTGGCAAGCAGGGGAGAGAGAGGGGGGGGGGG
Source organism: Eleutherodactylus coqui (assembly GCF_035609145.1). Classification (NCBI taxonomy): domain Eukaryota; kingdom Metazoa; phylum Chordata; class Amphibia; order Anura; family Eleutherodactylidae; genus Eleutherodactylus; species Eleutherodactylus coqui. Next base: position 54,617 of record NW_027102352.1, read on the forward strand.
GGGAAGCTCGGCACCCGGCGTCCCACATACAAAAATCCTCGAGTCTCCCATTGTAGTCAATGGGGTTCGTTACTCGAGTAGAGCTCTGAAAATTTTAGGAAAAACTTGACTCAAATAACGCAGACTCGAGCATTTGGGTGCTTGCTCATCTCTAATATTTACCCTAAGCTCCACCCTGACATTTTCTAAGGATGAAGTGCAATTCTTGGGTGTTATGGTGCCCAAAGATGGGGCTAAATTTAAGTCAGATTTATATACTAAGCCAACTGATAGAAATAGCCTCCTATTATATGATAGCTACCATCCTATGAAAATGATCTCTCCCTTGCTTCCAAAGTTCTAATTTTACACAAGAAGTCACTGGTCTCCCGTATAAAAGATTGCGACCCTTCTGCAAATACTCTCAATGTCCTGTTCAAAAAACGGGCACCGCTACTAAATAAAGAGCCACACCCTGAGACGATGGGCCTCCCAGAGGGGTTCTGTAGACTTTTATGGATCTTAGGTAGGGTAGAAGGTGTGGGGAGCCATGGGGGGGCAGGGGGACTAGCTCAGGAGATTTAGTATGCCTCCCTGAAGAGGTGCGTTTTTAAGGTGCATCTGAAATTTGGTGCCTCAGGGAATGTCTGGATGCCTTGGGGTAGAGCATTTCAGAGGATTGGTTCTGCTCTGGTGAAGTCCTGTAGGCGAGCATGTGAGGTTCTTATTAGAGCGGTGTTTAGTCTGAGTGTGTTAGTGGATCGGAGTGTGCGGGCTGGGTGGTGTACAAACAGGAGGGAAGTGATGTACGGTGGTGTGGCGCCATGGAGAGCTTTGTGGGTGAGGGTAAATTTAAATTTAGTTCTGCAGTGGATGGGCAGCCAATACAGGGATGGCATAGTGCGGGGGCATCTGAGAAACGGCTAGATAGAATAATAATAATAATAATCTTTATTTGTATAGCGCCAACTTATTCCGCAGCGCTTTCAGGCATGGATAAATGCAAAACAATACAATAATTGCAACAATTACAATGTGAGATACATTGGGTTAGACACAAATGGGTTGAGGGTGGTACAGGAGGTGCAGGGGGTGGGGAAACAGGCAGTAGGAAATTTTATGTACAGATCATTTATCAGGAGGCAAACAGGGTGGAGCACCATAGGGAGGGGCGAGGGACTAGGTCAGGGGATTTGGTATGCTTCCCTGAAGAGGTGCGTTTTTAAGGCACGTCTGAAATTTCGTGCATCGGGAATTGTCCGGATGCCTTGGGGTAGTGCATTCCAGAGGATGGGTGCTGCTCTAGTGAAGTCCTGTAGGCGAGCATGAGAGGTTCGTATTACAGGGGTGTTTAGTCTGAGGGTGTTATCTGATCGGAGTAAGCGCGCTGGGTGGTATACTGACAATAGGGAGGCGATGTATGGTGGCGCAGCGCCATGCAGAGCTTTGTGAGTGAGGTAGAGGAGTTTAAATTTAGTTCTGCAGTGGATGGGCAGCCAATGCAGCGACTGGCATAATGCAGAGGCGTCTGAATAACGACTGGATAGAAAAATGAGTCTGGCTCCTGCATTTAGTATGGATTGGAGTGGAGCGAGTCTAGTGTGGGGGGAGGCCAATGAGTAGCGAGTTGCAGTAGTCAAGCCGGGAGTGGATGAGCGCAACCACTAGCGTCTTTAGCGTGTCCGTGGTTAGGAACGGACGTATTTTAGCAATATTTCTGAGGTGCATGTGGCATGTTTGGGCCAGAGATTGGATATGGGGGGCAAAGGAGAGGTCAGAGTCCAGTGTGACCCCAAGGCATCGGGCATGCTGTCTGGGGGTTATAATGGTGCCAGACACTGGAATGGAGATGTTGAGGGGAGGTCGGTTAGAAGGTGGAAAGACAAGGAGGTCAGTTTTAGAGAGGTTTAGTTTGAGAAAAAGGGAGGACATAGTGTTAGAGACAGCGGACAGACAGTCGGTGATATTTTGGAGGAATGGTCCAGAGATCTCACGAGAGGAGGTGTATAGTTGGGTGTCGTCAGCGTAGAGATGGTATTGGAGGCCAAATCTGTGGATGGTTTGTCCAATTGGGGCAGTATAGCTAGAGAAAAGAAGGGGACCAAGGACCGAGCCCTGGGGTACCCCGACAGCGAGAGGAAGTGGAGCAGAGATAGAACCAGCAAAGGAAACACTGAAAGAGCGGTCAGAGAGGTGGGAGGAGAACCAGGAGAGAGCAGTATCCTTTAGACCAATAGAGTGGAGCATAGTGAGAAGGAGATTATGGTCGATAGTGTCAAATGCAGCAGACAGGTCAAGGAGGATTAGTAGGGAGTAATCACCTCTCGACTTTGCAGTCATCAGGTCATTTGTTACTTTTGTAAGGGCAGTTTCGGTCGAGTGTAGAGAGCGGAAACCAGACTGGAGGGGGTCGAGGAGCGAGTTGTCAGAGAGAAAGCGAGTAAGGCGGGAGTAGACCAGGCGTTCCAGTAATTTGGAGATAAAGGGGAGGTTTGAGACGGGTCGGTAGTTGGCAGCATTAGTCGGGTCAAGGGTTGCTTTTTTAAGCAGAGGGGATATAATGGAGTGTTTGAATGAGGAGGGAAAAGTGCCAGAGGTTAGGGAGAGGTTGCAGATTGTGGTAAGGTGAGTAATGAGAGCTGGGGAAAGGGAGCAGAGGAGGTGAGAGGTGAGAGGGTCGCTAGCGCAGGTGGTGGGGCGGGCAGCGGAAAGGAGCCTGGAGACTTCTTCCTCTGTCGTTGGTTCTAGCGTAGATAGTGAGTAGGTGCTGGATGCAGTGCTGATGAAACTGGGATCAGGGCTAACCATGCCGCTTTCAGAGATTTCTTTTCGAATGTGGTCGATCTTTTCTTTGAAATAGGCAGCTAGTTCTCCGGCAGTCAGGTCTGTCGCAGGGGCCTGTTCCTTGGGGCTGAGGAGGGAGTGAAAGGTCTCAGAGTTGTTTAGGGTTGTGGGATAGTGAGGAGACAAGGGAGGTGAAATAAACTTGTTTGGCATGGTGAAGGGCTAGGTTATACGTTTTAAGCATGAATTTGAAGTGGAGGAAGTCTGCCGGCAGCTTTGACTTTCTCCACAGCCGCTCGGCGCACCTAGAGCACCGCCGGATGAAGCGCGTTTGGGACGTGAGCCAGGGTTGCCGTGGTCTGCGTTTGACGGCTCGCGTCACAGGCGGTGCCACTTCATCCAAGGCACGGCTGAGGGTGGTGTGGTAATATTCGGCTGCCAGGTTAGGGCAGGGGAGGCGAGAGATAGGCGATAGGGAGGACTGAACAGTTTCGGCAAACTGTTTAGTGCGGATAGCCTGGAGGTTCCTAGAGGTGCGATAGATAGGAGGGTCAGGAGAGATGCTAGGGTGCCTGATGGAGAAAGAGAGAAGGTTGTGATCTGAGAGTGGAAGGGGGGAGATAGTAAAGTGAGAAGCAGAGCAGAGACGGAGGAAAACTAAGTCGAGTGTTACCATCTCTATGAGTGGGGGAGTCAGAGATTAGTGATAGGCCAAGGGAGGAGGTAAGTGTTAAAAGCCGGGAGGCAGATGAGGAGCTAGAGTTGTTAGTAGGAATGTTGAAATCACCAAGGATGAGGGTTGGGATTTCACAGGATAGGAAGTGGGGGAGCCAGGCAGCAAAGTGGTCTAGGAACAGGCGGGCAGGACCTGGGGGGCGGTAAATAACTGCGACACGCAGAGGCAGTGGGCGGAAGAGTCGCAGGGTGTGGACTTCGAAGGAGTGGAAGGTAAGCGAGGGAGCTGAGGGAATGACCTGGAAGGTACAGTTTGGGGAGAGGATGATGCCTACTCCTCCACCGCGTCTGTCATCCGATCTGGGGGTGTGGGAGAACTGCAGGCCATCATAGGACAATGCAGCGGGGGAGGTAGAATCGGACTGCTGTATCCAGGTTTCCGTGAGGGCGAGCAAGTTCAAGCGTTTACTGGTGAAAAGGTCATGGATAGTTGGGAGTTTGTTACATGCAGATTGGGAGTTCCATAGGGCGCATTTGAATGGGGCAGGGGGGGGAGGGGGGGCATTTTGGTAGAGAACAGAACGGGGTGGGCCTGGGTTGGGGGAGATGTCCCCTGCAGCTAGGAGTAGCAGAGTAGCAAGGGTGAGCACATGGCTAGGGGATTTGTGTTGGTGGCTGAGGTGTTTCTTTGCGGTATTGGGGGGTTGGAGGCGTCTTAAGAAGTTGAACAGTGCATGGGAGCCATACATAGGTGAGGAGAGGAGGAGGGGCTGATGTGGATGGAGTGTGTTGGGGCCGGGCGTTGGAAGAAAGTGTAAAGGCTTGAAAAGAGGATAGCGAAGAGTGCAAAGAGGAGAGTATTTTCCTCCAGACTTTGGACAGTTGTGCATGTTACCGGTCTCCTGCTCTGTCGAACTGCGCTGTATAACTGCATCATTCAACAGCATCAAACACTTGTTGCTGGACACATCAGGTGTGGCAGCCTTTGGTGAGGCATGGAGGGTAGAACTGACTTAAAGTTCTGGCTCCAGGACTTCAGCTGGGAGTGGCTTGTTACATTTCACTAGTCAACCAGCTGACCTGACCCAACTTTAGATGGCTAATGAACAAGATGTGGGGGGGGGGGGGGCTTTATTGCCCTCTTACAAAAACAAACTGTGTCCAGCAACACTAAGATGAGACAGGGAGAAAACTATTTGGGGGAGGTGAAGAGGGAAATACATATAGTACAAATAGAGTCTATTCAATTTATATGAAGCAATGGGACATACCATTGCGCACAGATTATGACAAATTTAAAGGTATCACAGCAGAGTCAGTGGAAGGAAGGCGGAGCAGTCAAATTCAGATGGAGTGGAGCAATGGATGAGTGAAACATACCATTGCGCACAGATTATGACAAATTACAAAAATGAGCCTAGCCGCCGCGTTTAATATGGATCAGAGAGGGGAGAGCCTGGTGCGAGGAAGGACAATGAACAGCGAGTTGCAGTAGTCGAGTCGAGTGCATGCGGGCGACAATGAGTGTCTTTAGCGAGTCCGTGGTGAGGAACAGACAGATTTTAGCAATATTTCTGAGGTGCAGGTGGCATGTTCAAGCCAGAGATTGGATGTGGGGTGGGGGTGGGGGTAAAGGAGAGGTCACAGTCCATTGTGACCCCAAGGCAGTAGACATGCTGTCTGGGGGTTATAGTGGTGCCAGATACGGATATGGAAATGTTGGGGGGAGGTCAGTTTTTGATAGGTTAATTTTGAGAAAGAGGGAGGACTTGGTGTTACAGACAGCAGGCAGACAGTCGGTGAGGTTTTAGAGGAATGGTGCTGGGATGTCAGGGGAAGAGGTGTCTAGCTGGATGTTGTCAGCATAGAGATAGTATTGGAGGCCGAATTTGCGGATGGTTTGTCCAATTGGGGCTGTGTAGATAGAGAAGAGAAGGGGACCAAGGACCGAGCCCTGACAGCGAGAGGAAGGGGAGAGGACATAGAGCCAGCAAAGGAGATGCTGAAAGAGAGGTAGGAGGAGAACTAGGGGAAAGCCATGTCCTTCAGGCCGATAGAGTGAAGCATAGTGAGAAGGAGGTGATGGTCAACAGTGTCAAATGCAGCAGAGCGGTCAAGGAGGATTAATAGGGAGTAGTCATCAGGTCATTTAATACTTTTGTGAGGGCAGTTTTGGTCGACTGTAATAAATAAATTACCTGAAAGCACTGCAGAATAAGTTGGTGCTATACAAATAACAAGTCCCTCCACCCCACCCCCCAACCATGAGGGGCCCACATCAAGTAGATGATTCATAATAACCTCTCTGCCTAATTATGTCTGATAGTTTGTCTAGAAATTTATAGTAAAATCTCAATTTTTACAGAAAACAAGCACATATTATTTATTTCCTTTAGACACTCAATCTGTAAATGTGAACCATGGGGATATCTTCTTGTGAAGTAAACCATTCTGTACCAGCCTCCATGTTAGCTTTTTTTATTATTTTGGCTTGTGTAGTAATACATTATTACAGTATTGTACCCTCCTGTCCCGTTGTACGCAGTTATTATACGTGCCATATAAACACTGAGACCATCTCTACCTGCGAACACACCGCACAAGCAGGCAGCTGCAGACTTTACAACTGTTTGTACTTCCATATATTCAACACTAGATGGCGCCCGGCTCCATGTGACCGCCTGTAACGAATGCTCTTATGCTAAATCAGCGGGAAGTGGTTCCTTTGTGCCACGTGACTGCTGACAGTCCAAAGCTCGCGCAGTGCAGCCCGGGGCCGTGAACACAGGTCGGTGCTCCGGTATCTAACCGATAGTCCGTAGTGCGGTACCAGCATACAGCAGATGCAAGCACTGGCACATGTGCGGGGTCTGTCGGGCACGGTGCCCCCTCAGCAGGGTTCAGTCTTTCATCATTGCTGTATGGAGTGGGTTGCAAATTGATCAAAGCCATTTAACCCCTTAAGGCCTATTTTTTTCCGAAGGTTTTTTAATTTTCACTTTTAAAAAGCCATAACTTTTAATTTTTCCGTCTGCGCGGCCGGGTGACGGCTTGGTTTTTGCGTGGCAAACTGCAGTTGTCATTGGTACCATTTTTGGGTGCACATGCTGTATTGTAAAAGTTTTCTGTTTTTGGACGGCAGAGAGAGGAAATGCATTGTCTTTTTTTTTGAACAATGTATGGCCGCCTGCAGATGGCCGTGTCAGACCCCACTGTGAGAATTCTTGCAGCGGACCTGAGCCCCTACCAGTGTGGCGCTCACCTGTCCCGCGGCTCTGGCTCTTTTATGTTCTGGCTGTCAGCGCAGAGCGCGGCCGGGAGTGACATTTCTGTGCCGGCCTCTGCACGACCCGCACGGAAATAGAACATGCCGCGATTAGTTTTCCGTGTGTGTTTTCACGCGGACAAATCGCAACCGTCTGCATAGGATTGCGTTTTGCAATGCACTCCTATGCAGGCATCCAGGGGCGGGAAATTTCCGCAGAATTTCCACCTGTGTGCAGGGGCATAATCATACAACATAAAGGACATGATGTTTGCTGCGGGTCGGTACGATTATGACGATACAAACTTTTTTTTTTTTTTTTTTTCTTTTTTAAGGCTTTTCTTTTTTTTTTGGGGGGGGGGGAAATGTACCTGTTTTGACATTGGAGCATTCAAAGTCCCATGCGTTCTTTTATTTTCCCATGGATGGAGCTCTGTGAGGGCTTGTTTTTTTTGCGGGACGAGCTGTAGATTGCATTGGTGCCATTTAGAGGTAGATACAACTTTTTCATCACTTATACTGCATATTTTAGGAGGCAAAATAAGCATTTTGGGTCCGTTTTTTAGTTGTTTTTTTACGGTTTTGGCAATGCAGGATGAATGGCATATTCAATTTATTGTACAGGTCGTTATGGCTACAATTATACTAAATATGTGGGGGTTATTTTTTAATAAAAATTGGGGAAAGTTGTTTTTTTTTAACAGTATTTTTATCAAACTTTTTTTAGTTATGTCCCTGTAGGGGACTTGAACCATAAAAGCTATTATAATGCAATGCCCAGTCAATGTACATTGCGGCATTTAGGGGGTTAACAGCAGGGATTGCTGTTCTCATCGATCCCCATTGTTGCAGTGGCAGGCTGGCACTACTAGTCACAGCCAGCTCTCACTGGAGGATCGCATGGGCTCACTCCTGCGCCCCCGCCATTCGCAGGTTGTAAGTTTATGTCCTGTTGCATTAAGTACCATGCATTCAGGTACTTTAACCCCTTAACATCCTGTGGCGTTAAGGGGTTAAAGTTGTGCTATACGCTGTCACTTTAATAAATATGGCACGTAAACAGAGAAGGTGGGGTGGCTATATACGCAAGCGGGGCCTTACAGGGGTTTTCTGATGGACGGGGTCTACGGCTCAGGCTTCCGTCCATCATCTGGTGGCTCTGCTCACTGTTCAGTGCAGCGGGCCGGATGTTGTCATCAGTGAACAGGAAGGGGATGCTGAAGTTTACTAACAATTCTGGTAGTTATTGGACATGTATGATGTGGATCAGTAGCTGGAGACAAAATGTTGCTTTTATTACATATGTAATTAGATGTTTTCTGTTGATTTATTTCAGCTAGAATGGGTCGCTTGGATGGAAAAGTAATTTTGCTGTCAGCAGCAGCGCAAGGAATTGGACATTCTGCTGCCATTGTAAGTCCGTTGATTCACCCTGTTTAGTCAATATCACTGCTCTCCAGTTATTTAAATTGTGCAGTCACCTTATTGCGTTTCCCCGAAAATAAGACACTGTCTTATATTAATTTTGCCCCAAAAGAGGTACAGTGTCTTATTTTCAGGGTGTCTTATACTTGCCTAGACGAGGGCGTTCTGGTGCCTTGTGTTGGTCTGCGGAGCAGCGGCAGGCTGTTGTGTCCTCCGCGCTGACAGCATTCTCTTCCTGGTAACGGGGCTTTGAATACCCCTCCTCCAGCAAGCAAGTAGTGTGATTGGATCACGAGCGCCGCGGCTCAGCCAATCAGAGACGGCGCTCAAAAAACCCATCACAGCCATCGCCTTGGTTTATCGAGCACTGCACATTGATTGGCTCAACTGCACCGCTCAAAAAACAATCAATATAGCGCTTGAAGAACCAATCACAGCCATCGCATTGGTTCATCGAGCGCTGCATTGATTGGTTTAGCCGCAGCACTTGAGGACCAATCAGAGCCATCGCTTGCTAGAGGCGGAGTTTGCAAACCCCGTTACTACAAAGCGATCTCCTGTCGGCGGCTGAGGACTGCAAGCAAGCATGCCGGGACTCTGGAAACCAGCGGGAGGGACTCGGACGGCGCCTGCTAGGTAATGTATTGCTTTTTTTATGTAGTTTGGTTAGGGCTTATTTTGGGGGTAGGGCTTATATTTCAGGTTGGTTAGAAAATGAATTGTGTAAGATGGAAGTGTTTTTCTGCTAACGGTTGATAAATGGTTGTAGTAGTTCTATTGTTTTTCTGTTTTTAGGCATTTGCTAAAGAAGGAGCAACAGTGATTGCGACAGACATCAATGAGGAGAAGCTGAAAGCTCTGGAATCGTACAAAGGTAGTTCTCTCCACCTGGCTAGTGCTTGTTATTCCGGACAGATGTGTTCACACAGAGCCAATTTGCTGTTGACTTTCTGCATAAAATGTGCTGCATAGAGATGAGCGAGCGTACTCGGATAAGCACTACTCGCTCGAGTAATTTGCTTTATCTGAGTATCGCTGTGCTCGGGGCTAAAGATTCGGGTGCCGCCGCGGCTGACAGGTGAGTCGCAGGGGAGAGCGGGCGGGAGAGAAGGAGAGAAAGATCTTACCTCCGTTCCTCCCCGCTCTCCCCTGCAGCTCCCCGCTCCGTGCCGGCACCCGACTCTTTAGACCCGAGCACAGCGATACTCAGATAAAGCCAATTACTCGAGCGAGTAGTGCTTATCCGAGTACGCTCGCTCATCTCTAGTGCTGCATAATCTGTACCATTTTACCTAAAGGGGTGAAATGTGCTGCGGATACAAGATTTGTATCAGATGGTCCAGATTTTTTGTGGGTTTGTTCCTGCTGCGGAAAATTCACAGCAAATCAGCGACATGTGAACGCACCCGAACTGGGAATTGTAACCGCGATTCAATGTCATAAAATTTCCCAAATTGTTGAAGAGACACTGTGCCCAATAAATGGCAGACACCATAAAACATACTTGCTTAAAGGGAACATCAGCACTCTTTACTAATGTGAACGAAGAACAGCACTAAAAAATAGTGGTCTGAATTTTGACATGGCTTTTGATGTGGAAATGCTGCGAATTTTGGCGCGGATTATACGCTACACATGAACGTAACTTTAGGGGGGTTTAAGACAGGATAAGTAGTTACACACAGCAGCGATAGTCGTTGAGCGAATGGCGGGGAAGAGCACCAGAGATCTCTACCAGCCGTCCACCTCCATTTACTGCGAAAAGGCAGTCTTCATAGATGGACTGAGAGAGAAGTCGCTCACTTGTCGTTCTCTTTCAGTTAGCTGAAACAGGGTGGCTAACGTCTACTGAGTAATTTTTGCTCTGTATCCTGTCGGTTGCCGAGCCTACATGGGGGGGGGGGGCAGTCACCCATAATCACTCGTTTAAGTGATTTATTTGGGTGACTATCGGCCCATGTAAAAGTACCTTAGCCTGGGCTGCTGAATTCGCCCCATTTTTTCAGCCTGGGCTGTAATTCATTAAGACTAGAGAGATGTTTGTGCATGGTGGCTCGGCACCGTGGATTTTTGTGGCCTGCCTCCACACTGAGATATCATTCTAGTCTCATTGACATAAACACAGAGGTGGCACTAACGTTCTGGTGTGAGCTCCACAGAACGGGCAGAACCAGCTGATGGCTGCAGGAGGGAGGTTGTTTGGTTGTTTGGTTTGCCAACTGTTTTCTTAGCAGAATAATTAGAACTAAGAAGCTGTACTGTATAACCAGTAAATGTGATTTGTATATAATTGCTGCAGGTATTCAGACAAGAGTAGTAGATGTCACAAAGAAGGAACAAATTGAAAAGCTCTGCCAGGAGATTGATAGAATCGATGTTCTCTTCAATGTAGCTGGGTAAGTAAATTGGGACCGCCGTATCTAACAGCCCTTCCATCCTGATACATTATATAGCACAGAGCTGCAGTGACCAACACATCAGCTAGTCACATCACATGCCTTCATGTATGTTGTTGCCATTTATTCCAATGCCTTTCAGAATCCCACATATAACAGTTGTACTTAGTAGTGAGTTTTAACTGTGAAATACAGTAACAGAGGAGATCCCCCTATGTGCCAATGATGCCGTAATTCTGAAATTCTCAATGTGTTTTCCACACAAGCCATTATTGTTTGCATTCCCCTCACACAATCAGGGATTGTGATTGATTTGTATTTTAAAAATTTTGCTGTAAAATGTAGTAAAAGCATTGATGAACAACACAGTGTCAGATATATTATTATATAATAAGGCACTACTAATTCCAGAGTGCAGTAATTATTATTACATGGGGAGAACAGAAACAAAACCACTCTTACATGTAGTAATCAATTGATGGAAACAATAGGGGTGAGGGTCCTGCTCCAACAAGCTTACACACTACTAATGAGGTGATACAGAAGGTAAAGGGGCTGGAGATGTGCGCAGTATGGTGAGGTGGAGAGTGAGGGATGCTATACACAAACAATGGTCAGGCCGTATAGTGGCAGAATCGGTATGACTGCAGGGGGCGGTTGATTACGGCTAGCAAGGATTGCAGTCAGCAGGACAGGGAGCATGTTATCAGGCAGAGTACAGAGGGGTTTGCTTTAGGGGATACGGTATGCCTCCCTGAAGAGGTGCGTTTTTAGAGCACGCCTGAAATTGTATGTAAGGGATTGCTTGGATAGTTTTTGGGTAGCGCATTCCAGAGGACTGGTGCTGCTCTGGAGAAGTCTTGGAGGCAGGAGAGAGAGGTTCAAATTAAAGGGGCCCTTAATCTGATTTCATTAGCGGAGTGGAGGTTGCGGGCTGGGTGGTGGATTGAGATGGGGGAGGCAGTGTAGGGCAGCGCAGTGCTATGGAGAGCTTTATGGATGAAGGCAGTGAGTTTGAATTTAATTCTGTATTTAACAGGCAGCCAGTGCAGGGACTGGCACAGGGCAGAGGCATCCGAGTAGCTGCCGGGCAGAAGATGAGCCTGGATGCTGCAATTAGGATAAATTGGAGAGTCTGGCATGGGGGAGACCGATCAGCAGCGAGTTGCAATAATCGAGCCGAGAGTAGATGAGGGCAACAGTGAGCGTTTTTAGCGTGTTCACGGTGAGAAAATGGTGAAAGGTGCAGGTGACATGTTTGGGCCAGAGATTGGATATAGGGAGTAAAGGAGAGATTGGAGTCTAATATAATCCCCAAGACAGCCGACGTGCAGTCTGGGAGTTATGGTGGCACCACACACTGAGATGGAGATGTCAGGAGGAGGTCGGTTAGTAGAGGGCGGAAACACCAGTAGGTCAGTTTCTGAGAGGTTCAGTTTTAGGTAGAGAGAAGACATACTGTAAGAGACAGTAGACAGACATGAAAAAGTGCTCATATTACATAACAGAAAAAACACAAGCAATAGACATGACTAAGGTCTCATTCACATCAGCATCAGAAATTCCATTCGGGACCGCCATAGCTTAATTCCATTTAAACAGAGGCAAAAAATGATGCAGCAGGCTGCTCTATTTTATTCTAGCCGGGAGCCCAGCCAGAAACCGAACAGACCCTATTATAGTCAATGGGATCCATTCAGTGGCATCATAAGACGGATCTGTTCGGCCAGGAGGTGCCATTTTTCTGCTCCCCAATTTGAGCAGGAAATCGGAACCCCCAAACACTAATGTGAACCAACCCTAAACGAGTGACAGACCAGTATCAAGGTAGAGTAGACTCTGATAGAGAGGGCTTACATTGGAAGGGGAAGGAGACAGTAGGTTAGGGTAGAAGGTACTGATATGGTAAGTCTAGGGGCAGTAGGGTTATGTTAGTCTATAGGCTTTTTGGAAGAGGTGGATTTCCTTGTTGCCTTTTGAAGGTTTCAAAGGTAGGGTAGAATCTGATGGGTTTAGTGAGTTTCAGAGTCTGGGGGATGCATGGGAGAAAACTACGAGGTGATGAGTAGACAAGAGAAGAGCAGAGATGGTGGTTTTGTGATGATGGGAAGTTATCTGGACATTAGGTTGGAATGTATGGAGGGACGGGTTGTGGACAGCCTTGTATGGCATTACTTGTACTTGGAACTAAATTTGCTGGGGAATGGATAGCCAGTGAAGGGATTGGTACTGGAAAATGAGCAAGAGCCATAGGAGTGACGAGAGATAGATGGATACATGCTGACACAATATAGCCAGCCAGTATGTACAGTGCTAGAGAATACAGTAAAAAGAAAAAAGTTTGGTACTGTGCAATGCTTCACTAGTTTTTCAGTCTTAAAGGAACACTCCAAGTAAAATAAAAACTCAGTTTTATATGCCTAATGCAGGGTCTAAGAGAGGGCTGTAATAACGCTGGGATTAGCTCTTTAATGGTTCTTTGAATACCTGTGTCGTTCACCGGCCCTCCGGCAGGCATAACACAGTATATATACCTGGAGTGCTCCTCTAATAAATGTGCCTTATTGTATACAGTAAGAATTCAGTCAAACTGTTCTTCATGATTTTGTTCCTTATGTAGCGGTGTACTGATCACTCTTTATCCTAAAGCTTGTTCATTTTACATTGTAATGTGTGTTATGTTACAGCTTTGTTCACCATGGAACCATATTGGATTGTGAGGAGGCGGATTGGGATTTTACTATGAATCTCAACGTGCGGAGCATGTATCTCATGATCAAAACATTCCTGCCAAAAGTAAGTGTACATTGTTCTCATTCATCCATAGAGTGCAAAATGTATTGTTAGACGCTTGTACTAAAGCGTTGTACCATAATAGACTTTTATCACCTATCCATTGTATAGGTGATAAAAGTTTGATTGGTGAGGGTAACCGCTAGGACCCCTACCTAACCTGAAAACGGGAGTCCCATGTCCTTCTGTCGCTTGCAGGCTCACTGCATTTATGCGCTGTGCCATCAGATTGAATGCAGTGGTGGTTGCACATGCTCGAACTTATTGTAACTGAGGTTGGCTTCACTCAAGCGCAATTGCACGCACCTTAGCGTGATGTTCTTGTGCTATGAACGATGCTTTTTTTGTGCACATATGGGTTTATTTTACTGTACGTCTTCTGCCCGCCACAAACAAAAGCACCAATTGAAATGGCTAATTAGTTCCAGAATTATGCAGTGTTTAACGCATCTCCTTGCTTATTACTTACACATTTTGCACCCCCCACTGACTTCTATGGGGACCTTTGGTGTTCAATTATGCAAAAACTCACACGTAAATTCTGTGCATGTGAAAGAACCCAGTAGAATAACTGGGTTGTATTCACTGCATACAGCGCGCACAGATACGTCCGTGTGAAGCCGGCCTCATTGTAATTCGGGATTTATGCTGCATTGTGCTTGTCCTGTATAATCTGACCTGCAGTCGTACTCCCTCTTCCATCTGTCTCTTACTACTTCTTAAATTATCAAATATATGTGAGCAAGGGGGACGGATAGAAAATGTGGCGCTATTTCTAGAAGAAAACAGCCATGTTTTTCTAATCCTGTAGAATCCCTTAACCCTGTCCTAGCTGGGCATTTTATCAATAACACAGAAAAGTTCGAAAGAATATTGGAAATTAGTATCAATGTAATTCTTAATGTTTTCTAGATGCTTGCCCAAAAATCAGGGAACATTATCAACATGTCATCTGTGGCCTCCAGTATTAAAGGTACACATCATTTAATGTTTTACCTATTTGTTACTTACTATAAAACATTATTTATGGTTTCTTTTTGTGTATGGTGGGTTTTCATTTACTTTGCTTTTTCTGCTTTGATTGGTTTGGCATAAATGGGACAAGACAGCCGCCCACCCAGCCGCTCTGTAAAAATGAATATGTATGTGGATTATATATGTATGTTCCATTATATACAGTGGCACGTGTAAATCATTTATCAGGTGGAGGGCCTAGGTATGTATGTATCTGTGGACTAGGGCCAAGATATTAAAGCCATGCCAATGTTCTCAGGGATTATCCGTCTGTTTTAGGCAGCAGGGACATGATCTTTTTTTCATTTCCTTGAGCCCGGTAGGTCTTCGTGGCTAACATTAAACATAATTTAGTCCATCCATGATTTAGATCGAAGTGGTTAATAGTTTCATATTCCTTGGGTCATCAAGGATCTGCCTGTTTAAACGTCGGACATGCGATGTACAGGTTTTTTTTTTCTAAATAGCCTGCTTTTCCTGCGGAATCCGCAGCCTGTCTGCAATGTCGATTGCAGACTGGCCGCAGGTCCGGTGGCTTCCATTGACTTTAGTGTATCCATTTGTGTAATTGGGCTTCTGCCTGCTTATAATGCGACAGCATAATAATAGGAAGAAGAAAAGCGATTGCTGGCATGAAAAAACGTGAGAATTGTAATTTATAAATGCTCATCTTGTATGTAAGGCTGAAAAAAGACATATGTCCATCTAGTTTAGCCTGCTACCCCCCCTAACCTCCAATGTTGATCCAGAGGAAGGCAACAAACACCCAATGAAATAGAAGCCAATTTTCCTCATTTTAGGGGAAAAAATTCCTTCCCGGCTTCAATCTGGCAATCGGAATAACTACCTGGATTACCGACCCTTCTGAAGTTATTAGTGACTATAACATGTAATACTTTTACACTGAAGAAAGGCATCCAGACTGTTCTTGTACTCTTTTAGACCGTTCACCATCACCACGTCCTCTGGCAGAGAGTTCCATAGTCTCTCTGCTCTTACTGTAAAGAACTGGACAGAAATCACTCCATTGCTGTATTTGTACCCAGGACTGTGACTATAACAAGGGAACTTCCTCTACATATAGAGGAAAGAAGGTTTCTACTCCAACATAGAAGGGGGTTATGTTGGTGTAGAAAGCTTATTTCCTCTATATGTAGAGCCCCTTGTTACTGCCATAGTCCTGGGTATAAATAGATGATGGAGAGATCTCTGTATTGGCCCCTGATATATCTGTACATGGTTATTAGATTGCCCCTCCACCGTCTTTTTTTTTTTTTTTTTAACTAAATAACCCCAATTTTGATAACCTCTCTTGTTACTGTAGTTCACCTATTCCATTTATTACTTGTCGCCCACCTTTGAACCCGCTCAAGCTCTGATATGTCCTTCTTGAGGACCGGTCCCCAAAACTGTCCACAATATTCCATGTGTGGTCTAACCAGTAAAGAGGAAGAACAATGTTCTCGTCATGTGCTCCTAGACCTTTTTTGATGCACCCCATGATCCTATTTGCCTTGGCAGCAGCTGCCTGACACTGGTTGCTTCAGTTAAGCTTTTATAGTTCCCTAAAACCCCCCAAGTCCTTTTCCATGTCAGTGTTCCCCAGTAGTTTCCCATTTAGTGTGTAATGGTGACATGTCTTTCCTCTGCCCATCTGCAGAACCTTATATTTATCAGTGTTAAACCTCATTATACAACTTGCTATATCGTTGACTGCCGCTCGTTACAGGTAATTGTATCTGCCTGTGACACAGGCCTCATACACTATGCATTTGGCAATTATACTTGTGTTATTCTTTCCTTGCAGGAGTGGTAAATAGATGTGTATATAGCACTTCAAAGGCCGCAGTCATTGGTCTCACAAAGTCTGTTGCTGCAGATTTCATTGAGCAAGGGATTCGGTGTAACTGTATATGTCCAGGTAAGTGAACTACAATGGTAGAACACAATGTAAAGCTTTATATACGCTCTCCTTTACATAATCCAACGACACACAAAAAAATGCTCTTTCTATTGTCCTGTTCAGTTTTCATTAGCTGACAAAAGATCCTCGTCATAGTGTCCTTTTACACAGGAGGTCTGTCAAGCGTTTTAGTGTCCGGCAGTCATCTCAGCGATAATTGCTCCTTCACACAGCAGTGATGATGGCTCAATGAATGGAGGCTGAGCAGGCCAGAGATCGCTCCAGCCGCCCACATCCTTTCACAGTAAACAGGCAGTTGTTCATAGGTGAACCACTGCCTGTTTACACGGGCTGATTGTTATGCCTGCAGAAATTTAGCAACAAACGGATTAGTTCTCATCATCATTAAAAACACTGGACAACACAGCAGTGAGGGCAAGTAGGCCTCCTGCCCACAGACAGAGCGGGACACGCCCGCAGTTTTACACCACAGGAATCCTGCGGGAATAAACAAAAGTCCCCGCTGGCGATTGCGGAAAAATGCGGTTTTTACCGCATTTTCCCTTGCTCTCCATTAATACTATATTAATGGAGATCTCCCGCCGCGGAAAAACGCGGTGAATTAGAACATGTCGCGATTTTTTTTTTTTTCCCGCGGCGCAAATCCGTGGCAGAATTCCGCATGTGAGGACTGAGCCATTAGGTTCAATAGAACCTAATAGCTACGTTATTCTGCCGCGGATTTACGCCGTGGGGAACGCAGTATAAATTTGGCAGTGTGCATTAGCCCTTTGGAGTATAAAGGGGCACTAACTTTTCAGACAACTTGTGCTCATCCACTAGCTTGCATTAGTCACATCATTTCTGCAATCTGCTTGCATTAAAAATATTGTTGCTTTACTACTCTAAATCCCTTTCAGCTTCTCTACAATCCATTCTCTGTCATTTATTACAGAGATTCTTTAGTAATCAGGAAACAATGATGTTTCCATAGCAATAGGGGGGAGAGGCTATCTTCACATCCGGCTCCCCTGCACTTACAACTTACAGACTGCATACTGACAGGTCTGCAGACACTGTGATGACAATTTCCACAGTCTCTTCCTCTCCTACTATTGTATTATGTGGTGTGTGTCTGTGTATGTGCATATGTTACACACATTATCATTATCTGATTGGACCAGAGTGCAATGCAGCATGGGAAGTATGGACAAGGAAATCAGTACAGTGAACTACTGGCAAAATGTTAGGCTTGCTACACACCCCTTCGTTGAAAGTGGATTGCAAACAGCAGAACAGACAAATGGGGAAGAGCACCTGAAACTCAGAACTTTGTGTATTTTAGAAAACTTGTTTAAGGATGCTATTACACAACAGTGCTTTTGTCTGTGTTTACAAATACACCAAAATCGCATTTGAAAAAAGCATGTAAAAATGTTCATCTCAGTAATGTCAACTGATAAACACATGCATTTTTCCAAAACACGTTTTTGCATATACTTTTCATACTGCGAAGACCCGCGGCAGATCGCCGCCGCTGCACACGAATCTCCGCTTGTGGACAGGGGGACGACGCTTTCCATAGCAACGCTATGGAAAGCTTTGGCCGGCGAATCACACCCTAAGGGTTATATGAAAACATGCCATGAGCCCTGTAGCATGTGGGACGAGACAGGACTTGTTGTTTGTATGGCGCTTTCAGGTAATTATAGGTACTCTACTCTACAAGTCAACCTTGAGCCAGCTACCTGAACCATGCAGGGATTGAACCTGCAACCTTCAGGTCATGAGCGAGAGCTTAGGACTGCATACTGCTGCCTTAACACTCTGTGCCACACAAGGCCTCCGAGCATGTATAGCAGGGCCATGTGAGGGGCACATTACACACTGAGCCCACTGAGGGAATTTCCAACAGACTGTCACTCAGGGGCCTTCTGCAGTGACAGAAAGAAGACTGCATGTTGTCTGTCATTTGTAGATATATGTGGGGCTTCCACACAAGAAAGTGCAGCCTAAGAAATACAGCCTGTCATTGATTATTACATCCACTCCAAGTCATAAGTTGTAAAAGAGTATAAAAAAACACCCAGCAATATTAGTGGTAAGGGGGCCCTTAGGCCCCCTAGTTTATGGGCCCATTCACAATTGCGACCCTTGCAACCCCTATTGCTATGTGCAAAGTAAATGTAACTATCATTATGGCGTCATTATTTTTCTCTTGCCTACACTAAGGATTAATTGTCATTGTAATGATTTGCATTAAAGTACAGATTATACATTTATGTAGGGACTGTGGATACACCATCATTGAGAGAAAGGATCCAAGCAAGGCCAAACCCTGAACAGGTAAGAACAGGAAATATTCTAGTATTTCTAGCTGAAATGATCTATTTGCAGATAATTCGCCATTTTCCTATGACTTAACTAGGCTTTAAAGGACTTCCTCGCAAGACAAAAAACTGGCAGAATGGCCACAGCAGAAGAAGTTGCTCATCTCTGTGTGTACCTGGCTTCTGATGAAGTAAGTGCTTTCTCGATGTTTCCAAATGTGGAACATAAATAAACAGGAAAGACAAATGAAGATGGAAATCGGAACAATGTACTGATGCATCCAGTGTATAGTCATCTCTTTATGGGAGGCAAAATCCATTGAGATCCTCTAAATCCTATGGCCCCATCTTACCTATCTATTTCAATAATGGTTTACTCACCACCTGACTGCTTTATGTGTCCTCCAAAGGCCCATTTAGACACAACGATTATCGCTCAAAATTTGTTCAAAAAACATAGTTTCAGCGATAATTGTTGTCTAAATGTGCCCGTTTTTCAGTTCTGCTTGAAAACTATTGTTGAGCAGAACAGCTGATAAATGCTGTCTTTGCTGTCCATGGTGCTGAATACTCCACGGGGAGCTAGAGATTACATTGTTTTCTCTTAGGGCCTGTGGCTGAACAATGGAGCTAATTACAGGGCTCAGACCTCCTGCGGAGTTCTGCAACAGCTGCCAGAAGCTCATTTGCATGCAAATGAAGCTGATAACATTCTAATGGCAATCTTTTGAACGATTATCTGTGTGTGTAAATGGGCCTTAAGTAACACTGGGCATCCTGTGTAGGTACCCCAGGTCTCCTCCCCAGTGGCCAGGAACTTCAGGTGAACCTTCTGTCAATTGTACCTGAGGCCTGTAGGACATTAATGTTTCTGGGGGCTATTTGGCTGAGCTGTTTCATAGGGAATCTGTGTTATAGGGGGGGGGGGGAGCATAAAACTACTGTTTCTAGAAATATGGAGATAGGGCGTTTAAGAGTGGTATGTGACTACTATGTTAAATTAATGTGCATCCTTGAATTGAGTCATGGCCCCCATTATATAATGGTCCATACACCACTGCCCTGGACAATAAAACAAAATCCCATTTGGGGTTCGTTCACAAATTAGCAAAATAAACATCAAAATCCAAACCGTATGGTGCGGTGTTTTACTTTGATTTGTAGCAGATTTCACCCCAGAGTGAAGGCGGCTGCAGATCCAGATTGTCACACGGGTTATAGAGACTGAATTCATGCTGTGAATTCTGCAGTGTGAACATACTGTAACAGATCCAGTTAGATCAGCTGAGCGCTTTCCCATAAAGCTTACACTGTCCTTAGAGGTGCGTTAGTTGTCGCTGAAAAAGAAAGCTCTAGCATCGCTAGTTATCTATCTTCTCTGAGCTGGCCGTAAAGAATGCTCTTGTCACTGACCTACTTCTGTGTCCTGCCTATATCATAACTGTTATGGGCTCTGTGGTGTTATACAAATTTAGACAGTTCTCATTGCATTTAAAGGGGTTTTCTGAAATGTAGAAAAAGTTACAAGAGCGGGCAATGGTGTTAAATAGAGAGGGGAAAGCATACTCATCATTTCAGTGGACTTCTTTGTCCAGCACTACCAATCTAGTCCCACCAGCCCAATTCTGGAAGACTGCAGCAGCCCGTTTATGTCTGCACTTTATTTTAAAAAAATTAAGCCCCTAGAAGGAGGAGTTGTTTTGCTGCAAGACTTTGCATGCAGTTACATCTCAGGCAGATATGCAAATGATTAGAGTTGGGGTGTGATTAGATGAACGGTCTTGCCACCTGAGGCCCTAAAAGCGGTCCCCCCTTGGCCTATAAAACTGCTCAGAGTCTACTTGTGTGTAGTGACCACTGTTTTTTTTTTTTGTTTTTTTCTAAACTCCTGCTTTCCCGCGGTCCGTGGCACGGACGCAGTGACAGTTGGTGACAGGATGGTTGTATCGACTAATTGCCCACCATCTGGGCCGTTCTGACCAGAATGTTAAGCTGTGTTGGGACCAGTGGATGCGTGTGGGCACACAAGGTGATCGGGCTCAGGATGCCCTTGACAGTCCACCAGTAGAGAGACTCATGTGACAAGCACAAGCAGCTCCATCGGTTTTGTTGTCCGCCATCCAGAGACAAGGTGGCACCATCATTACAGGCCCCTGTATCATCTGAACATTTTCCAGGTGCTTGCTCTCTACGCACCCATTATGGCACCATAATCTTTGACATCCACCCACTGTCGCCTCCGTTTGCAGTTTTGTCATAAGCAACAAAACTGGACTGCTACGGAGTGGAACCAGATTGTCTTCAGCGACGAATCTAGTTTAATTTGGGGCCTGACAACGGCGGCGTTTTACTCTAGAAACAGCCTTGGTATCGTTTCTAGCTCCCCAGGGCTGACTGAATGGCATTGCCTGGTCTTCGTTTGCATCACTGCAGAAATAGAAGAAAAAGATGAAGTGGAGCAACCCTGGTGTGAGGAAATATAGAATAAAGGACCTGTTGCTAAGTACCAGACATAGGATGGAGAACTCTTTCTTTTTTTTCTGGTATTATTTCCTGGGAGGGTGCTGCCCATCCTACGAAATGTTATACCCACATGACGACTGTCCTATATATTTGCCAAAAGAGATCTAAATTTATTTATAAGAACCAGATTGTATACGAGTTTCGAAGTATGTGAACCTCTTCCTCAGTGCTCACTTGGGATACACGTCCCTGATGGTGTATCTCAGAAAAGTCCAAGCTTGATTGATTGATAGTCCTTATAAATAAATTTTAGATCTGTTTTGGCAACTATATATGACGGTCATCATTATCTGAAGGTTGCACCATATTCACCCCTGCTAAAGAAAGTTGTTGGTTTTTTTGCATCCTCGTTTGCATCACCGGAATGCTAGATGAAGGTTATCTGCAGACTGTTCATAATGTGTTCTCCCATATGATGTGCTGTAAAATCCTTCATAGTTCCTAGCTTCTGCACTCTTATGTTATATGTGATCTCCATAGTATTACTTCTAAGATGAATGTTTTCTTCTTGTCTTTTTAGTCTGCTTATGTTTCTGGCAACGCACACATTATTGATGGCGGCTGGAGTCTGTAAATCGTAGGAGATGATTTTGATAACAGATGAACCAACTCACCAAAAATCAATGGAAATAGAAAAGTGTGTGAAACGAAAGTAAATGTGACCAGAAATATTTTTTTAAAGCTGAAAATACACAAGTTCTAATATACAAATAAGTCTTGTATCAAAACCACAGAGTCTCCTTGTCATCCATAACAACCAGACTTTATTTTTTCTTGTTCATAGTCCTAATGATGCCCGTACATGTTAGATGAACATCAACTGTACTCTCCAGAGTTTCTGACTGATCGTCTAATGTGTCTAAGGGAGTCCTGACTATTTCCTGTTGGTAGATTAAAGGGGTTCTGTCATTAAATAAAACAATACTTTCCTATTCCTCCCCGTCAGTCCTCTTACCGCATCTTCTCCTCATCGATCTTCTCCTATCTCCTCCAGTCCTTCGGGTCACTTTACGTCCAGCTGGCTGAATCCTATTCTTCCTGCGACATTATGTCCATTCACAGGCAGGCTCTTTTCTGCAGGTCAATGTACGCTACATCACTAGTGATGCAGCGTTTCCTGCCTAGCATGGAGTGACGACTCCTATGCCGCGCTATTGCCGCGACTGTACATTTGCGCTGTCTTATGACAATAGTATATGAACACTGACGGCGAGACAGCACGCATGCGCAGTCTCGGCAATAGCTCAGGGTTCCCTGCTAGTCAGTGAACGTTATGTCACTAGTCACATAATGTACACTGACCTGCCAGAAGGACACTGCCGAGAACGGACACCCCAAAACAGTAAGAAGAAGAGGATCCAGCCAGCTGCAGGTGATGTGACCCAGGGGGACTGCAGGAGCCAGGAGAAGATGAGGTAAGAAGACTGACGGGCAGGAATAGGTAAGTAGAGATTTTTTTCCTAATGACAAAACCCCTTTTAAGTAAATATGAGAATCTTTGTAATAAATTGTAGCAGACAAAAATGCTTTATTCTCCACTTATCAGGCTCCTTTTCTCCTCCATCTCCCTCTGAAAAGCTGCTAAAGTCTGTCTTGGTAGGCAACACAGACTAACGACTCACTAACAGACCAGAAGCTGCCCACTGAAGTCTGTAGAAGTCATGGAGGGGAGAAAAGAGAAGCTGGTTGAGAGAAAAGCAGAGACAGACAGATGCTGCAGCTAACAGTAAGTGCTTTACTGTTTCACAGCTAAGGCTCTATTCACATCTGCATTAGAGGCTTTATTGAGAGCCTCCAACGCAGATCTGGCAAGAAATGCCGGTTGGAAAAGTTGTGCATGTAGGACGTTTTTGTTCGGTTCCTGCTTTTGCCCGGCATTTTTACCAAACAGACCTCATTATAGTCAATGGAGTCCTTCAGCAGAGCTTGGTTCCTTTTATGAGATGTATCCGGTCATCCAGGGGATTCCATTTTCCTGCTCCCATAAAAGAACAGGAAAACTGAATTCCTAATGCAGATGTGAAATTAGCTTAAACTGCTCGGTCCTTCTCTCTAATGCCCTCCATACTGCCACTGCCTCTCTGTATATGAGAGATTGTGATAGGGAAACAAGATCTCCTTTTCTTTTTATACAGTGTATGGGAGATGAAATAGCTGCTAATCACCACCCACAAGATCAGGGAAAACTGAGAATTAGAGATGGAGTCTGTGGAAGGGAAAGCTTCTTAAAAATAGAGGGTACAAATGAATGGCTCAGGGAATGAACAAAGTCAACTTTTAGCGACTTTCAAAAAAAACAGCTATTTTGTAGATTAATGTTGTAGAATGTGACGATGAAGGCAAATAAACGAAAAATGATCCTAGTCTGTTACAGCGCCATGCAAAGAAAACACAGTAATGGAAAAACGATGCAAACGGGATATGTTCAGGAATAACTGTGAATTTTTATGTCCATTGTACTTATGAAAGTGTTGTTTTTACATGCAAAAAACAAGGGAATGGAAAGTAAAGTCTGTAGCACTCCATACTATGCAGCATTGCAATGCATACAGCGAACCTTGGGCTTTGGAATTATGTCTTGTGCGTTTTAACTAAAGGCCCATTTAGACACAACGATTATCGCTCAAAAGATGTCTTTTGAGTGATAATCGTTGTGTCATTTACAGCGCAAGCTGACCGCTCAAATGTTGAATAATCGCCTTGCGCTCTGTGTGGAGGATGCAGAAGACAAGCGAGGCCGCTTGCCTTCTGCATCCAGCTGTTCTCCGCTCTGAGTGCCTGACTGTTATACGGCCGAGCGCTCCGAGCGGAGGATGCAGAAGACAAGCAGGTTGGCCCCGCTTGTTTTCTGCATCCAGCTGTTCTCTGCTTGGAGCACCTGGCTGTTATACAGCCGACCGCTCCGAGCGGGGTATGTAGAACTCAGCTGGACCGCTCTGTTCTTCATACCCTGCCTGTCTTCAGGGAGCGGGATACAGCTGAAACAATAGTATCAGCTGTATCCTGCTGTGAATCCCTTTAAGGCTCATCGTTGTCTTTCAGCATTCTGAAAGATCAGCGACGGCTTAACAAAAACTGCAC
Source organism: Eleutherodactylus coqui (assembly GCF_035609145.1). Lineage (NCBI taxonomy): Eukaryota > Metazoa > Chordata > Amphibia > Anura > Eleutherodactylidae > Eleutherodactylus > Eleutherodactylus coqui. The sequence goes on from NW_027102352.1 coordinate 78,785, forward strand.
AATGTCGGTGCAGTTACACTCAACAATATCGCTCAAAAAAACTGCTTTTGAGTGCATTTTGAGCGATAATCGTTGTCTAAATGGGCCTTAAGATGTAGAAACACTGAATAATCTACTCTTCTCTCATGTGGATAATTGCACTTATCTGCAGCCTCTAAAACAATTTGTGCCAACAGAATACCTAATTACTACGAGAATTTGCTACAACAGGGCGATATTCCAGATGATGATTAAGGGAAAGATGACCTCTTTTGATTATTTAGCTTTCATGTTTAGAAATGTTCCATGCATTAATTATTTTATAATATATGTAAGTCTTTACAAGTTCTGAAATGATCAAATGAAAACGATCAATTTTTTTAATAACAGCAGGCTTTGATAATTTTTTCCCTGATCCCTTCAAATCCTATAACAGTGCAAAATAGTGCATGCATGCACACTTAGTAGCTCATTCTCAAAAGTCACCTGGAAGTTCAGACATGTTTAAATTGAATCCTGATTGGTTGCTTTGAACAAGGTTACTTTTTTCTCTGAGACCACTTTAATACATGACCTAATGTGTTTAAGTGTCATCGTGTATAATTGGCAAATGCTGATGTCATTTATTCTATTTTTCTTTCGTTTAGCTTTTACTTTACTGACAAAACACTCAAATCATAAATAATTTTGCTTAACAGAAATTTGATTTATTTTGCATATACACAAAGGGACCAAAATCTTTGGGTTTTCCCTTGTAATTTACAGAACAGTTACTGATAATATCTCATTTTCAGTACAGGCTTAAATGTTTAGCCAGAACTCTATATGTCACCTTAAATTTAAACTAAAAGTAGACAAATGGCAATAAGTATTTCAAGTAATATGATTTTGTAGACCTGATGTAATATTAAAGACAAAGTAATAAAAATGATTACTTTCATGTTTGATTTCTTGCCTTTCCTCCACTTTACTTAAAGGGATTTTTCCACAACTTAAAGGGGTATTCTGAGATCTTTGTTATATGTAAAATCCAGCTCCGCTGCTATAAAACAAGAAGTCCTGATTGCCAGTGTTTGAGTACAGTCTGCAGTTCCAACCAGTTGACAGAACGCTATAGTCCCTGCAGCCAATGACAGAGCTCCGTGCTCGATCAGTGAGCTCTCGTTGGCTGCAGTACCTGTGATGTCCTGTAAGCAGGCTGGGGAGCCCTGTAAACATGACATCCGGTACGGGATACAGTGGGGAGTGGTGACAATATGACTATTCCTTGTTTTATGGCAAGGGGAGCAGGATTTTATATAAAACAAATATCTTGGGAAAACCCATGTAAAATTGCTTCACAACTGCTCTTTCCTTTATGGTTGCTGCTGACAATAACATGTGACTGCTGCAGCCAATCACTGGCTATAGAAGGTCACTGTGTCCAGTGATTGGCTGCAGCAGTCACATGTACTGGTCAGCAGGAGCTAGGAAGGATGGAGTGGTTGTTTCCTAACCGGTTCAGCTGCGCTTGTTTGTAGTCTTCAGCCAGCGCTTTCTTGGTCAGGGGGTTCAAAAATTCCGCCTCCAGCAAACGTTGACTCTGTTTGGTTCTTGTGTGCTGCAGCTCAACCAATCGCAGCCATTGAGTGCTCAATCACTGAGATCTGTGATTGGCTATGACTTCCCATACACAGTCTCACTGCAGCCTGTAAATAAACACTGGGCACAGAGGACCAAGCAGCTGGGTGGGACAGCCAGGGGAGGTGACTGTATGTCTGTTTATTATGTTCTTGCATGGGTAAAATGGGTTTACAAAAAACAAATAATTTGGACACTCCCTTGGTGAAGAGCCCGTTTTATGCTCTAATGCCCAACCAAATTTTAGGGTTTTTATTTGTCTTATTCCTAAAGCCATAGCTTTTTTAATTTTTCCCTCGAAAAATAGTTTTTTGTAAGACAAGTTGTAAATTTTAATGGCAATTTTTGTTTGGGGATCCACAAGGCATACCCTGTAACACAGCTACCCTCATGCCAATATCGACTACCATCGATAAAGGCACAGGGAATGCCCTCTTGGACGTCGGTCCGGAAAGGAGAAAGCGCGATGTTTCCATATTCAACGTGACAGTCATTAGTCTCCACTTCATATCATCTGATCTAGATGGTGCTTGTCTCCCTTTTCAACTTGTAGGTCTCTTGTCTTAAAATTGATGATCCATTGTGCCATGCAGTGAGAGTTAACTCTGCATACCTTGCCCTTCAAGGTAGCATGTGGGGTTTGTAAGGGCAAGTGATGCAAACCTCACAACACGCTTAACCTGGTTAATCCAATGTACACCTAAAAGATGTTTCATGTAAGGAGTATAACACTTTTCCACTGCTGTGAGCAATCTAGAGTAATAGACTCTGCATTTCTGAACTTTCTTTTGCCTATTCTGTAACAAAATGGAAGAAATGGCTTCCTCTTCGCATTCCAAGAGATCATACAAAGTCTTGGCTATAAGCAAACAGCGGCTCTTCTTTTGGACATGTAATGTGCGCTAATTCACTGGAAAGAGTATGGATGCTTGGCAAAGTCAGTGAAAAGAGAAGCTCAGGCCGACAAAGAATAAGATGGCTAGATACAATCAAGGCCACCACGAACATGTCAATCGCAGAACTGAAGGAAGCTGTGAAAGACAGGAATGCGTGGAGAACGCGGATCTGTAGAGTGACCGAAGGTTGGATGTGACTGCTCTTATGATAATGATGATTATCCATTCAAAGTCCTTAAAAGTCCCAGAAACTGACAAGTCCCAGAAACGTCCTTAATTCTGTAATATTGGTAGTCCTTGATACAGACGGAATTGCTTTAACTCTTTCTTGCATGGGCTTTTTCCCAGCAGCTGAGACCATCACGCCCAAGAATTTTATCGCTGACTTTATCAACTTGATTTTGACTAAGCTCATTCTTAGCTCTACCAGCTGCAGAGCTTGGCAGACTGAGCAAAATATTTGTGTTCTTTTTGATCAACAGTTTGAATCAACAAATCATCCCCAAGACCTCGTCTCTGTAGCTGAGGACTTTAATACCTGTGCCAATGCTTGGTGAAAGTAAACGCAAATCTTAGCGCTGATTCAGGTGTCCGAGGCATGAAGAAAAAGCCAGTTGCAATGTCCAAACAAGAGGACGCTGTAGAATCACTCCTTAGTTGTGACATAAGCTTGGGTAGTGCAGCAACCAGGTGTACGGCTGATGGTTGTAGACTTGTGGCTTGAAACCCAATCCACTTCTTTCCGTAGCTCCCATCCCCTTTCTTCGCTGTCAGAATAGGGCTGTTGCAAGGTAAATTCCCCTTGACAACATCTTGTCTCTACAATTCACTGATGGTTTCCATGATTTATGGGACAGCCTCCTGAGGAATCATTATAAAAATAAACATTTGCCATTGATCCCAGTACATCAGTATATTAGTGTCCATTTTTAGATTTACCCAAAAAGAACATTGAAAGCCCATAGGCTTCGATCCTTCTGAACCCTGAAATATCAGGTTCACAGAACAACTTTGTATTGCTTGGATACAGCAGCCCACAATAGTTGTGATATTATACAATCCAGGAGGTGGAGGTAAGTTGTGTCCTGTTACTGAAACAGTAACTCCTGTAGCCACAAGAATATCTTTCCATGGCAAATGCTCTATCATTTCCCAGACATAGTGTCACCCATCCCTACTCTGGGAAAGACAGGCAAGGAAGGTAAGGTGGACAAGGCACTTAGCCCGTCAATCTTCTGATTCCGCCGAGGTAAGATCAAGAGAATCGGCATCTTTAGACATCAGATCTGCATCACTCTACACAGCAAAAATCTGAGAAAATGCTATCTTTAGCCTCCTGAAGATTCCTTAACTCTTCCTGTGCCACAACATATGGAAGGGATTCACTGGTCTTTGGGGGCAGATAATTTCCACCCCTGGTCCAGTAGGTGTAGGTAGTCGTGCAGATGGACCATTAAAAACTGTATTAATTCTTTGCAGAGCCATTGTACTGCTAATAATGTCGAGTCCTAGGGACCCTGCTGCTCCAATACCTGAGGTTGATGTGAGTGCCCTCCTCCTCTGCTACTTTTCTTTAAAAGCTGGGGACGATGTATTTTAATACGCTCCACTTTATTACAATAATAGAAAGGGTGCCGAGTCTGCTGTGGGAATCCGTGAAGTGGAACCGGCCCATTCCTTATGGCTGGCCAGACTTTCCAGTTGTTCCCCTGTCGAACACAGGTGCCATGCAAGTAAACACCTTTATCAACTCTGCATTGGAGGCATCTGGTTGCAAAAAAATGTCAGTTCTTCGAAATCTGTTCTACTTTCTCAACACTGCTTGACTGCTCATTCTCAACTACTAATTTTATAGACTTTATCTAGACTTGCCAACTTCTGTACAAATTGCTCTATCATAACTTTGACATCTTTTTTTAGTTAACTTTATAATAATCTTTCTCCTAACTAAGCACCACGCAACCTTCCATTTCTCTCTTTGTAAGGCCAGGCTCACGTGAACGGGTCGGCTTCAGCTTGTGGCTATCTGCAGCAGAAGACCTACAAATGATCGCGGAAATGAATTGCAAGTGGTCCTGACTTGTGCAGTTATCCGCGTGGATGTACGTGTATAGATAGCGTATTGTCCGCGCGTAAGAAAGATCACAAGCAGAGAATGACATCAGAAAACAGCCCAATCCCATGGAAACACCCTTCTATCGCCCAGGCGACATTCCCTTGTGCTGATCTATTGGGAGAGCCTTCAGTACGGGATACTGCTCTCTAGGCTTGGCTGGTTTATACTACTTATTTTGGAAGTAGTACTGTTTCCCCAAAAATAAGACACTGTCTTACATTAGTTTTTGCCCCAAAAGAGGCACAGTGACTTATTTTCGGGGTTGTCTTATACTTACCTGGCCCGTGGAGTCTGGCTACCTCGCGCTGGTCTTAGGCGCTGCGGCAAGCTGCAGTGTAATCCTCAGCATTGATACAGCACTCTTTCTAGTGGAAGGGGCTTTGAATACCCCACCTCCAGCAAGCGAGTTCTGTGTTTGGATCAGGAGCGCTGTAGCTCAGCCAATCAGAGCCGGCGCTCGATGAACCAATCACAGCCATTCAGTGATGTCATCCACTGAATGGCTGTGAATGATCAAGCACCGTATCTGATTAGCTGTGCCACAGCGCTCGTGATCCAATCACAGCACTCGCTTGCTGGAGGCGGGGGTATTCAAAGCCCCGTCACCAGAAAGAGAATGCTATGTCAATGCTGAGGACAGGGCAGCCTGTTATAGGGCCAGAGACCAGCTCAAGGGAGCCAGACACCACAGGCCAGGTAAGTATTGCAGTTTTTTTTTTTCATTTCATGTAGTTTAGCTAGGGCTTATTTTTCGAAACCTCCCCTACCCCAAAATAAGCCCTATCGTGTGTGGGGGGTGGGGGGGCTTATTTTGGGGAAACACGGTACAAACCACTTTTTAAAAAAAACACTTGTTCCTTGTGGAGGAACAGCCCAAAAGATTAAGCTGAGGTTGCAGACAGTCTGGATGGGTTGCTGCCCTGGCTCTGTCCTGCATTGTCTGCCCACAGATTCCTTCTTTCTTTATTCCATTTGTATCTTGTCTCCTTGCAACTTGTGATCGAATCCGCGCCTATATGCAATGTTAATTGCATATGCACTGCGGATCGAACACATCCATAGAAATCAATGGAGCCCACAGTAAAATACAGCATTATACGATTTTTCTTCGTCTTCTCCTAGCCGCAAGTGTGAGCGAACAGGCGTAAGTCCATGTCTTTCAATGCCCATGTATTACTACATGTCGTCCGCACGAACGGAGATTGCAGAATCTGCAATTCAAATATGTGCGTGTGAGTCCGGCCTAAGGCTGTTCGTCAGTGACCGGCCAGTGTGCTCCCTTCTCTTCCCTCCTTCTGACTAGCGACAAAATTGCCTCTTTGACTCTTTAAGCTACTAATTACAGTGGCTCCTCACTGCCTCCTTTCTTACACTTTTTAATAGTCCCATCAAACTGATTACTATAACTTTTCCACTTTGTACTGCTACAAATATTTTTTTTTTCTTATCTCTCTATTCTCTCTCTGATCGAAAGGCTACCACAAAGCTGAATTATGAGCATTATCTCTGCCTAAGGCCGCCTGCAGACGGCCGAGTCGGATCCGACCCAAGCCCCTGCAGGGACCAGCGCGGCACTCACCTGTTCCCGCGGCTCCGGCTCTGTGATGTGCCGGCTGCCGCCCAGCCGGCGCATGCGCAGAGCAGAGCCAGTGCCCAGGGAGCCCTGCACAGAAATAGAGCATGCCGCTATTTATTTTGCGTGTGACATTTCGCGCGGCCAAATCACGGCCGTCTGCATAGGATTGCGTTTTCCAACGCAATCCTATGGCAGCTTCCACGGGCGGAAATTCTGTGGGAAATTTCACAGTGAAATTTCCGCCCGTGTGCAGGGGGCCTAAGGGTTTTCTTAGCTCTTTGCTTCTGTTTAGTGGTTCCAGAAGTATGCAATCTAGTTACACACCTCCGGCACTGAGGGGAGGGAGTGGCTGTTTGCATCTTTCTGCCTGTTTTCTTAGCACATTCCATGGTTACAAGAGATACAATCAAGATCTCAGTCCTAACACCTTGCAACACAGAAATAGATGTTAGGCTGGTTTCCGCTCTGTGTTGGTACCTCCGGTCGGAGGTTCCGTCGCAGATCCGGCTCGACATACTAGAAGAAAAAGCGCTGCAATTCTAATATCCTTGTAAGATGACTGAGGCCAACATGGCCGACTCTGGTCAAGACTGATTCTCCTACATGCAGCTTTGTATCTTCTCTGCTTTGCTCTGTACAGCAGAACTCCCAGCCACATGCTATACTGGGGACGACTGCATGGCACTGTTCAGGTCAATGCAGGTAGCTGCAGTTCCTTGCCCAGCAGAGTAGCCGGGAGCACCGCTGTGCTGAGAAAAGAAAGGGACCCATTGCTAAATCAACGTAACCCCCTGCAGTCATAAACTAATGGAATATCTTGCTGATGTTGTATCACTTTATAAGTTGAGATTAACCCTTTCATCTTTTCTCTCTCCTTCATTTAAGTCATACCCCAAAGGTGCTCTTACACCCTTAATGGCCGTTGACTTGGCCTAACTTGCATGGGTTTTCAATGGTGAAAGGGGAGTAAACCGTTGGCAGACATTCTTCCATTTTTCACTATTTCAAATTTAGCATAACAGTTACAACACCCTTTCTATATGCCGTATTTGGGTACAAAGTGGGTCTTCTCCTTGGGAGAGCCCCTACATGAGCCTGCAGTGCGCATGTGTAATGCTACATTTTCCCTGTAAGGTCAGGAGAAATTAATAGCTGATGCAAACTTTACCCCAGGAAAATCAGGTGTTTCCGGAGTAGCGCACAAATACTAAAGAGTTGTCTCTGATAACACAACCCCTTTAATACATAAAACAATGATCGTAAATAATGAAATTCCCTGATCAATTTCAGCCATTTCCATCTTACTAATTGCAGGTATCAACCGAATCCTTTAAGAAGGTATTAAAACAAAACTAGACAACGTAGTTACCCTGCTGCTCGAATTAAAGTAAAGGACCATCTGAGATTGAGAGGTTTTATCTGCTTTGAACAACTTCTCTTGATATCTCCTACTTGCACAGGCAAACCAGAATAAGAAGAGTTCAGCAGCAGCTTGTTCACAGTATCTATGTAGTAATGGGGGAGTTTTTCTGTAGCGTAAGCAGATTTCAGGTGTATTTACTTGTGACAGAAAATTTTGGCAAAAATTTCTGCAAATGTATCATGCATCTGATTCACGTGCTGCGGAATCGACATGATTTGGATGTATGGAACAAATCTTACCTTGTCTTTTCACTATGCTTGGGGTTATGTTATGACAACAATTGTCCAAATTCACAGCCTAGAGGACACTTATGGATCCCCTGATTGGTGGGGACAGTGTAGGCAAGACTATGGGCATTGGCAGGTGCCTCCATTCTGGGAAATAGCTGCTATTCTAGCTGTAGCCAAGAGTATGACATTAAACATTTCCATAAGGTGAACATTCTATTTTATATTTTTTAATAGTGAATGGAACATGGAAAACTTGCAAACCTTTCCTACAGTAATGTTTTCCCAGGTCCTTCTGTATGTATTTTTTCCTAGTTCCTTCTGCATGTGTTTGTTCTTCTTTTTTATATGGAACAGAAATCTGACTTGTTTCATACTTGTGTAATCAAAATCACATGCAACCAACTCCAGAACCCCACAGAAACAACATGTACTAAAGCGCACATGCAGAACGTGCAGCCCATATCACTTGTTGCTTACATTGCAATTTTGTGAAAGGATGCAATATACTCAATTGTATAACCATGTTCATTAACAGCTCTTGGACTCCAAAGATAGCCCTCCTTTCTATGATCCTTGGATCTCTGTTCTCCGCGAAGAGGGGCCTCTTGAGATTCTTTCTCCAGGTGGCTTAGCTTACCATTCATTGTGGAAGTGATTGGACACATTCTCTGATATTTATAGGATGGGGACTAGGGTGGCCCTTATTTTTCAACTTTCTAAAAGTTTAGTTCCCCCCCCCCCCCGATCTCGTTACAATCAACAACAAAAAGATCTGTGCAAAATTTTAGCTCAATTGGACAACTGCGAGTTGACCCTCATCAATCATGAACCTTTGAAATTTTTGCCCAGAGATTTGATTTCTTTCAAATATTTAGAATTTTATTTTTTAGTTATTTTATTTATGATCATTTGTTAACACTAGTAATGTAAATTAATGCAAGTTTTCATTAATTTAATCAGCATTGCTATTGCTAAGTTAAACTGGTGCTACAATTGATTTATCATAACAACTATGTTATGTGATTTGCACAATAACTTTGCATGCAGCACTTTTCCTGCATTAAAAGTAACGTCACTAGTAACGGCGGTGTTACTTTTGACATGTCCCCTATGTATAATGCTGTGCACCATTGGTCTGCGTAAATAGGAAACTGCCAGAGTCGGTTAGGAACGGAAGACTGGAAGTCCCTAACAACCAACCCTCTCCCCTGTCCCCACCTACTTGCCCCCCTGGGCTAAAGCCCAGGGCGACAACTGGGCGGCGGTCCCTACTCTGCACTGATGGGGACCCCAGGACAAGGACAGGAGAGACCAACTAACCAGAGAGACAAATGTACCAATAACAGCGGACTAAAACGCCTAGTAACCAACAAAGAACAAAACAAGGAAAAAGACTAAATCCAAGTCAGAGCAAAACCGGGTTAGCAGACTGGGAGAGAAACCTGAGCAAGTGTTAGCTGGACAACAAGCAAACACTGGCAGGGACTGACAGTGTCTGTGGAGCGAAATACCAAAAGCCCCGCCTAGGTTGGGGCGGGACTTGGTGACACGCTGGCCGATAATGCTTATAGACCGGCTCTCCTCCGGCTGCGCCCTCCTAACAGGGGAACTCTGAGCTCGGCCGCAGAGGCCCCACCCAGCAGCACCACGGACCCCACACCTGACCCCAGACCGGATGCCAACCCGACGGTCTCGGGCACGTTGCCACGCCCACGCCACACGCCCCCTTCCAGCAACAGCAAGTCTCCTCCTAACAGAAACATTACTACCTTTATCACTGCACTTGATGGAAGGATGATCCTGGTTACAAAAGTGGACAAACAATCACTGAAAATGGCCGTATATTTACTGACTTAGGAGGGCAAACATGTGCACCACCTCAGCATGCAGATAGCAAAGTGCCAAATGAGGGAGCCAATTACAGCTATGAGGGATACCTGATGAAACAGCCACTCACACAACCTCCTAATATAGAGGGGGGTAGCTGCTTGGTTTATACTCCCACAAAGAGTAGATACAAAGTGTCAGACCTTTTGATACATGTAGTGCAGCATGCAGACCAGCAACCTATTAATGACGCCATAATAGTTTGGCAGGTTGCCCTGCACCTTAAAAAGTGAACCACATTGGTACTGCCACCCTGGGCTCCCACCGGCATTTAAAAGCCGCACTGCATGTGAATAATATATAATAAATGCAAGATATTAGTTGGATTTTTTTCAAAATTCATAAGCTCACAAGCCAATCGTCAAGGCTGCTTGTGTTTTGTGAGTCCCTACACTAATATAAATACATCACAGAAGGAGAAATATAAAAACAAACAATCACTGAAAATGGCCATATACTTACTGACTCAGGAGGGCAAACATGTGCACCACCTCAACATGCGGGTAGCAAACTGCCAAATGAGGGAGCCAGGGGGAGCCCAGGGTGGCAGTACCAATGTGGTTCACTTATTAAGGTGCAGGGCAACCCGCCGAACTATTATGGCATCATCAATAGGTTGCTGGTCTGCATGGTGCACCACATGTATCAGAATGGTCTGACACTTTGTGTCTAGTCTGTGGAGGAGTATGCACCAAGCAGCCACCCCCCTCTATATTAGGAGGTTGTGTGAGTGGCTGATTCATCGGTGTCCAGCACAGCTGTAATTGGCTCCATCATTTGGCAGTTTGCTACCTGCATGCTGAGGTGGTGCACATGTTTGTCATCCTGAGTCAGTAAGTATATGGCTGTTTTCAGTGATTGTTTGCTTTTATATTCCCCCTTCTGTGACCTGGTTACAAAAGTGGAATTGAAAAACTTGAGAAGACAGTGGTTGTGAATGACTTTGCAGTAAGAGGTGTCAAACCCATTCAGGATTACAAGAACATTCTAACAAAAGATGTTATTTGTTTTACAGATCGTGGCCGGAGACCGTAAAAAATACCCAACTGCTACTAAATCCTCTCTTAGGAAAACACAATGTTCAATGTTCGTTCGTCCACGTTGTGCTTTGATTCTATAGAAATTATTTTTGTAAATAAAAGTGCATTTCTCTTATAGAAGTTGTCTGATATCTTAAATTTTTCATGCTATTTCAGGAACTTTTTGGAATCACCTTTTGGGAATTTTTGATTCAGTATGTTTTTAAACAATTGCTGGGGTTGCCTGGATGTGTCGAGATGGGGAAGAGTATATCGCTTTTGAATGGAACTAATTATTACGTAATGCATATACTATGATCCAACTTCAAGGTGTTGGAGGGTTGCCTGGCAGTTGTTTGATTGAGCTGAAGTTTTGCTCTGCCTGTTTTTTTGATTGGATTAGAATTACGGTGGATTCAGACGACTGTATATCGGCTCGGTTTTCACGCCGAGCCGATATACGGTGTCCTCATCTGCAGGGGGGGGGGGGATGGAAGAGCCAGGAGCAGGAACTGAGCTCCTGCCCCCTCTCTGCCTCCTCTCCACCCCCTCTGCACTATTTGCAATGAAGGAGGTGGGATGGGGGTGGGGCTAAGTAGTGGGATATAGCCACGCCCCGTCCCGCCTCTCCGTGGTGGGCCTGATTTTCCCCCTGGACATGAGGCCTTAGGCTGTCCTCCTGACTACTCAATCAAGATGGCCAGAGCTCACGTTCACCTGCCACTCAACTCACTGCCAAATACAACCCCACCATAATTTGGACAAGGTAGACTAACTTTTTGGGGAAGAACCCCAAAGATTCTACTAAGCAGGGGAACTAGTCTGACAACTCTGGCTTATTTAAGTGGATGGGCTGGATCAATTGTATTATAACTGTCACATCCAGTGACATATTTAATTGAGATATGTTCATACAACTTTTAATATTGTTATTAAAATTAACATATGATTGTCACCAGGCCCTCTACTCAGAATCACTGTCATTTGATTTCTCCCGGGTTTAATGGTACACAATGTAGTTCTAGGCAAAAACTATTATGACAACCACAATGTAAATTGAATGTGGCTACACAATCTCTAGAGTTCTCACTCCACTCAACTGTGAGTCACTAGGCCTAATAATGACCCATTAATTGATTAGAACATTTCCTAATGGTGAAGGTTTACTACTTCGAAATTCCACAAAAGAAATTTATGAAAATACAGCAGGACAATTTTGCTTGAGAAGAGTAAACCAGGTAGAATGACAGACAAATAATTACTCATTCAGTTATTCTGTGTATCTAATTTTATCAGCTTTTATAATATATCAGTCAAAAGATTTATGCCTGCATTTCAGTCAGAGATGTAAGACATGAATAAATAATGATAAAGAACGCAGTTCACATGCCTAAGTAATAAGCAATCTATGACTTTTGTTTATTTGTATATTCTCATCTTACAATTAATTTTCTTAGTGACCAATTGTTTGTGTTAGATTTATGTTCAGTATTTTTGCATTTTATAGTGTTCCAGCTTGTCATAATTTAGTCACTTGAGAATGGAAAGGAAAATGCTTAGGGTTTCAGTATTTTAAAAGGAATATTAAAATCTGTTCCCTTTTAGCTTAATAGCATTTTCTTCTTTATAAACAATTAAAGTGGTTTTCTGCTTGTAAACTATTGATTACACTTATCTTTCAAGAGATTTATAGGGGAGCTACGAAAAAGAAGGCAGTGAAGAAGCACTAACAACCAATTAGGAAACATAACTCCATATCAGCATGGGTTTACGAAAGATTACTCCTGTCAAACCAATCTGATCAGCTTTTAAGAGGAGGTAAGTTCTAGACTGGACCAAGGAGAGTCAATGGATCTTCTATATTTAGACTTTTCCAAAGCGTTTGATACTGTGTCGTATAAAAGGTTGGTATATAAAATGAGAATGCTTGGTCTGGGTGAGAATGTGCGTAAGTCAGTAAGTAACTGGCTCAGTGATATAAAGCAGACGGTTGTTATTAATGGTATATACTCCATTGGGTCACCGTTAGAGATGAGTGAGCGTACTCGTCCGAGCTTGATACTCGTTCGAGTATTAGGGTGTTCGAGATGCTCGTTAATCGAGACGAGTACCACGCGGTGTTCGAGTCACTTTCATTTTCTTCCCTGAGAAATTTGCGCGCTTTTCTGGACAATAGAAAGACAGGGAAGGCATTACAACTTCCTCCTGTGATGTTCCAGCCCTATACCACCCCCCTGCAGTGAGTGGCTGGCGAGATCAGGTGTCACCCGAGTATTAAAATCTGCCCGCCCGCGGCTCGCCACAGATGCATTCTGACAGAGATCAGGGACAGTGCTGCTGATGCCGGAGCTGCTATAGGGAGAGCGTTAGGAGTTATTTTAGGCTTCAAGAACCCCAACGGTCCTTCTTAGGCCATAGTCAGAAATCGCAGATCGCATCTATCTGCGATCTGCGATTCCTGTTCTCTTCTCTTTTTGCGCTCAATGGGGCCGGCGGCAGCAGCGCCGACCCCATTGAGAACATATAGAAGACAAATCATTCTTCTCTGCCACAGCTGTAACAGCTGTGGCAGAGAAGAACGATGTTTGCCCATTGAATTCAATGGAGGCGGCAATACAGCAGGTTCCACTGAAAGCAATGGGCTGCCGGCGTGCGCGGGATGAATTGTCGGGAAGGGCTTAAATATAGAAGCCCTTCCCTGCAATTCATCCAGAAATGTGTTAAAATAAAAAATATATATATACTTACCTTGTCCCGGCAGACGGAGTTCAGCGCGGCCGACAGTGGGTGTGAAGGGGGTGTGAGTCAGATCTGCCTCTGATTGGCTCAGGCTGAGCCAATCAGGGGACAGGTCTGACTCACACCCCCTTCACACCCACTGTAGGCCGCGCTGAACTCCGTCTGCCGGGACAAGGTAAGTATATATATTTTTTTTTTATTTTTACACATTTCTGGATGAATTGCAGGGAAGGGCTTCTATATTTAAGCCCTTCCCGACAATTCATCCCGCGCACGCCGGCAGCCCATTGCTTTCAGTGGAACCGGCTATAAGCATGTAACCCAGGAGAAGTGGCAGCGGAGTGTTATGCAGGCAGTGATTGCGCTTTGTTGGAGGTAGTGTGGTGCTTAGCTAAGGTATGCATTGCTAATGAGGGTTTTTCAGAAGTAAAAATTGTTGGGAGGGGGGGGCCCACTCTTGCCGCTATTGTGGCTTAATAGTGGGACCTGGGAACTTGAGATGCAGCCCAACATGTAGCCCCTCGCCTGCCCTATCCGTTGCTGTGTCGTTCCCATCACTTTCTTGAATTGCCCAGATTTTTACAAATGAAAACCTTAGCGATCATCGGCGATATACAAAAATGCTCGGGTCGCCCATTGACTTCAATGGGGTTCGTTACTCGAAACGAACCCTTGAGCATCGCGATAATTTCGTCCCGAGTAACGAGCACCCGAGCATTTTGGTGCTCGCTCATCTCTAGTCACCGTTGCTAGTGGCATACCACAAGGTCAATATTAGGCCGTATTCTTCTTAATATATTTATTAATGAACTGGTAGAAGGATTGCAAAGTAAAATGTGAATATTTGCAGATGATACTAAACTATGAAAGTAATTAACACAAGAGAATACAGAATGCAGTTTCAAGTGCATCTGATTCATTTCAGTAGGAACTTAACCTGCAATACCAAACCTGGCCACTACAGTAAGAATGGAGCTATCTGCTTCCTGTAGAATTCAGTTTAGTACATGAGTACAAATATCTGATCAGCAGGGTTCCTGGGCACCAGACCACAGGCAATCTACTACTGATAGTCTATCCTTCGGCTTACAACTGGAAAACTCGTTGAAATATGTAAAGCAATATATTTCTTTGTTCACAAATTCAGAACCACTATTCTTTCAGGTAACATATTCATGCAAAATAACAGATTAGAGTATTACTATTTATAATGTTCTTATCCTATTTCCATTTCAATAATACAAGCATAATAACTACATTAGGTACATTCTAAGTGCTATTGTCTGTTTAATTTTCTCTCCTATTAGTACTGTAGGTCATTATAGGACACTGAATATGAGAAATATACACTGTAAGTTAATCACTTGCATTATGCACTTAATAATACTTTTGCTTTATAGCAATTTATTGTAAAATGCTCTCTTAAAATGAAGTAGCATGACATGTCTATAGAAAAACTAAATGCACCTTCTTTGAATGATATGGTTTTATGTACCAGGACATAATAGAAAAAGATATTTGGTCCTTAAAGGGTATTGAAATTAGGCAAATACAACCTCAGAACAACAACACATAAAAGATTAAACCTAATATAACAAAATCTCGTCCAAAATGTAGAAGCAGTACACCCTTATGGCTTCCAAAGGAATTACGAGAGTAAGTAGCAGCCGTGTGCTGCTAATCATATACCTTTGATTAATAATAATGTTTATTTGTATAGCGCCAACATATTCCGCAGCACTTACAAAGACAGGGGGAATACAGAAAGACAAAAGTACAAAAATTACAGAACCACAGTTACATAGTAATCAGTTGATGGAAACAATAGGGGTGAGGGTCCTGCTTCAACAAGCTTACATACTACAGATAATTGGGTGATACAGAAGGTAAAGGGGCTGTAGATGTGCACGGTATGGCGAGGTGGAGAGTGAAGAATGCTATACACATAGACAATGGTCAGACATTTAGCCACGTGACGGCAGGATAGGTATGACTACAGGGGAAGTTGATGGTGGCTGGCAAGGATTGCAGTCAGTAGGTCAGGGAGCATGTTATCAGGTGGTGTACTGAGGGGTTTGTTTAGGGAATGCGGTATGCCTCCCTGAAGAGGTACGTTTTTAGAGAACGTCTGAAGTTTTGTGAGTCCAGGATTGCCCGGGTAGCCTTTGGTAGTGCGTTCCAGAGGACTGGTGCTGCTCTGGAGAAGTCTTGGAGATGGGAATGAGAAGTTCGAATTAGAGGGGTGCGCAGTCTAGTTTTGTTAGCAGAGCGCACAGCCCAGGCTGGGTGATGGATTGAGATGAGGCACGCAATATAGGGTGCTGCTGCGCTGTGGAGGGCTTTGTGGATGAAGGTAGTGAGCTTAAACTAAATTCTGTATTTAACAGGCAGCCAGTGCAGTGACCAGCACTGATTAATTGATCATCAGCATGTGTGACCACCTCCATAAAAGCAGACATTTTGGAAGTTTGCTGGTCTGGAGCATTAAGGAGGGAGTTAACACAATCCTTAGGAGGAAGCAATCTTCAGACATGTGAACACACCATAGGGAATTCAGAGGTTGTAATACACGCATATTTTTGTGCGCGCGTATGCATGCACATAAACACGCTCGTGCGAATCCAACTCCAATCTGGAAGCTGCGGAAAAAATCCATTAAGCGAATGACAGGCGAGAGCTGCCTGTAATTGGCTGAGCACCTCAGCCAATCAGAAGCAGCTCTTTCAGCAGGCGGGGATTTTAATTCCCCGTCTGCTGAAAGAACTTCAGTGCAGAGCCAGGGACGGTGGAGACAGGATGCGGCTGAGCCCCGGCAGCTGAAGAAAGGGGAGTATGATTTTTTTACACCAGTTTGGATTGTTTTTCAGGGAAGGGTTTATATTTAAAGACCTTCCCTGAAAAACAATTAAGGGGTGTCGGCAGCTGGATCCTCTACCGCAGCAGTCATCTGGATTTAGATGGGAAAAAATTTATTCATCCCTAAAAGATTGTGAATGTGTACGCAGCATATTATTGCTCACTATATAACTTAAAGAACTATAAAACTATTCATCACCCCTCAGAGAAAGAAATTCTGAGTTTCCTACAAAACATTAATCTCCCCTGTCTGTCCACCGAGGAGGGAGCTGAGCTCTCAACACCAATTACTCCACTCGAGGTCCTAGATATGATTAAATTCTTGAAGTCTCTCAAGGCGCCGGGCCCAGATGGCTTTTCAAATGGTTATTATAGAAAGTATGCTTCTTTGTTGGTTCTCCATTTGGAGTCTGTGCTCAATGGGGCGATGGATAAAGGTTCCTTTCCATCAGAGATGATGAGGCACTGATCATTACAATGCCGAAATCTGGAAAGGAGACTACATCTCCGGACAACTTTCGCCCTATCTCCTTGCTGAACATGGACATCAAAATCTATGCGAAGCTCTTGAGCGTACGTTTGTTCTCGATCCTTCCCACACTAGTGGCAATGAATCAGGTGGGATTCATCCCTCAGAGACAGACCCCTGATGGCACATGGAGATTTCTGGAACTATTCAGAATGGCTGAGGGAGGTAGAATCCCTGTCCTGCTTCTGGCGCTGGATGCAGAGAAAGCTTTTGATCAGATACATTGGAGATTCTTAAAGGCTACCCTGGAGAGGTTTGGCTTCTCAGGGCCCATTAAATCAGCAATCTTATCTCTGTATTTAGAGTCATCTACAAGAGTCTTCTCCTCTGGGTGTATATCTCCCTCGTTTGTTATTTCTAATGGTACAAGGCAGGGTTGCCCCCTCTCGCCTTTAATATTTGCCCTTCTCATGGAAACGTTAGCAGAATGGATCAGATGTAATAAAGAAATACAAGGAATCAGGAAAAGATAGGCTTATACGCAGATGACATTATTTTGGCAATCACAAATCCTATCACCTCCTTTGCACAGGCCCAACCTACTCTAACCACTTTTCGTAAGGTTTCATATTACAAGGTGAATAATACAAAATAACAGCAAATCATATTGGACACTTTCCTATTTGCTTAAAACCGGCACACTATATCGTATTTAGGTATCAACATAGCCTATTCCAGTTTTCTTACCATTGTAAAAAGCTACCTTCCCCTTCTTAACTATATCACGCAAATTTTAAATAACTTCCGTGAACCCTTTATTTCTTGGACAGGCAGAATTGCAGCTGTTAAAATGATGATTTAACCTCGAATTTTATGCATCTTTAGGCCTTAGTCAGACGAGCGTTTTTTCGCGCGATTTGCGCATCGCATGTCGCATGCGCATGCGCAAATCGCGTGACCGGAGGCAAAAAATAGCGGGAAAAATCTGCACCTAGCCGCGTTAATCGTTGCAGCAAAATGCCCGTCTGACCGGAGAAAAATCGCCGTGCGCATCAAAATGCGCATGAAACTTCGTCTGACCGGCGGAATAAATGATTTTGGTGCGCACATAAAACGCAGAACGCAGATAGGCGCGATCTGCGAATCGTCGTGTCCTATAATTTTTCGCATATGCGCATAAAAAGCGGACATGTGACCGATACCATAGCGAACCATTGGTTCTATATATGCGCAAATCGCATGCGCATGCGCAAATCGCGCGAAAAAACGCTCGTCTGACTAAGGCCTTACAAAAATAACGATCCCAATTACAGCAACCTTCCTTTCCAAACTTCAATCTATTATCAATACATTTATTTGGGGGGGAGCTCACGCTGGAGTTAAGTTTTCCTCTCTGGCCAAACCATACGAGTTAGGAGGCATGAGGGCTCCTGATATCAAGTGGTGTTTTGCTGCAGTTATTTTAGATCAAATTAAACAATGGTGGGTCATCCCGTCACATAAAAAATGGCTTTCCCTAGAGACTGCGGCTTTTGAAGCTCCCTTGATTTCCCTTCTTGGTGCTAGGCCCCCTGCCCACCAACGCATGCTCTTCCAAGCCTTCAAATTTCGGTCCAAATCTGGAATCAATTGGTTTCTTTAGCTTCTGTGAAGGTCCCAACCGTAGTCCTTCTTTGAGATTTCTCTCCTATATACTTGCAAATTTTGACTTCAGAATATGGGAGGCCTCAGGTATCAAAAAAAATTGGTGATTTATGTAAAGATGGGGTCATGATGGGTTTTCTGACGTTAAGTCAGTAGAGATAAGCGAGAACCAAAATGCTCGGGTGCTCGGTACTCGAGTCGAACTTTTCGCAATGCTCGAGAGCTCGTTTCAAGTAACAAACCCCATTGAAGTCAATGGGGGACTCAAGCATTTTTGTATGGTACCGATGCTCCGCATAGGTGATGACTTGTGAAACACCAGAAAACATAAGAAAGTCATGAAAACACCACAGAAACAGATAGGGAAGGGCAGGGGCAGCATGCATGGCTGCATCTGAGGCTCCCAGGTTCCACTATTAAGCCAAAATGGGGGCAAGAGTCTAGCATTACCCCCCTAACAATTCACTTGGGACAAACCCTCATTGGCAAGGCACATGCGCTGGCACATCTTAGCTAAGCACCACACTACCTGCAACCAAGGACAATCACTGCCTGCAGGTGACACCGCTGCCTCTTTTCCTGGGTTACATGCTGGCATTGCTGTCCAACCCTGCGTTCACAGCGCACACAAAATTTTCCGTGCGCAGCTTTCAGCTGGCCTCATGCCACATGCTTGCTTCATAGCCACACCACCCTCATGTCTATTTATAAGTGCATACTGGATGAGGAGGAAATGGAGGCACACACTGCAGAGGGTTAGCAGGGCTAGGCAGCGACCCTCTTTGAAAGTGTGGGCAATAGCCCACAATGCTGTTGAGAATTGATGATCAATTGACGTATGATCATCATTCCAATCCTGTGTGACCTTCGTCAAAAAATTGTCAGGAGCCGCAAACGTGGGCATAAAGGGGACTCTACACATCTCCACTCTGCATGGGAAGCACGTGAGCGGGCCCAGCGTCAGGCTCGGTCCCAGCCTCCACCTTGTGTGACCCAAGGTGCCACAAGTTACATAGCAATAGGAAATCCATGTCCCCACACAATTCATTCTGTGTAGGTGTCAGATAGCTCAACACCGCAATGGGAAGTCTTTGAGTTCCTTGGGCTCGCCTATGCTGTCGGTGCACAAAGATGGCATTACACAGGAAGAAATCAGAGTGCCCAAACATGGCAGAGTTTCACCACGCCAAGAACCTCGGCCTCGGCCCACATTTCTGCCCTAGTCAGTCAGTGTATTTGTGCCACACAGTTAAAACACCGTGATGGGAAGTCTTTGTGCACCCACAGCATAGGCGAGGCCAAGGAACTGAAAGATGGTATTACACATGAGGAAAACACAGTGCCAAAACATGGCAGAGTTTCACCCCGCTAAGGGCCTCGGCCCACATTTTTGTTCTAGTCAGTCAGTGTATTTGTGCCAGACAGGTAAAACACCGCGATGGGAAGTCTTTGTGCACCCACAGCATAGGCGAGCCCAAAGAACTCAAGCATGGTATTACACATGAGGAAATCAGAGTGCCCAAAGATGGCAGAGTTTCACCCCGCCAAGAGCCTGGGCCTCGGCCCACATTTCTGCCCTAGTCAGTCAATGTATTTGTGCCAGACAGGTAAAACAACTCAATGGGAAGTCTTTGTGCACCCACAGCATAGGCGAGCCACTGGAACCCAAGGAAAGTTTTACACATGAAGAAATCAAAGTGCCCAAACATGGCAGAGTTTCACCCCGCCAAGGACCTCTGCCTTGGCCCCACATTTCTGCCCAATTCATTCTTTGTATGTGTCAGATAGCTAAACAATGCAATGGGGAAGCCTTTCTGCACCCGCCGTATAGGCGAGCCCCTGGAACCCAGGGACAAAATTAACCAGGAAGAAAAGAGGGTGCCCAAACATGGCAGAGTTTCCCCCCGCCCAGGACCTCAGCCCACATTTCTGCCCAATTTATTTTTTGTATGTGTCAGATAGCTGGACAATGCAATGGGAAAGCCTTTGTGCACCCACAGCATAGGCAAGCTGATGAAACTCAAAGAGAGTATTAAACATGAAGAAAAGAGAGTGCCCAAACATGGCAGAGTTTCACCCCGCCCAGGACCTCAGCCCACACTTCTGCCCTAGTCATTCAGTGTATTTGTGCCAGATAGGTAAAGCACCGCAATGGGAAAGCCGTCTGCACACTAGCCAAGTCAGTCAGTGTATTTCTGCCATACAGGTAAAACAACGCAATGGGAAGTTTTTGTGCACCCACAGCATGGGCGAGCCCATGAAACTCAAAGATGGTATTACACATAAAGAAATCAGAGCACCCAAACAAGGCAGTTTCACCCCACCAAGAACCTCAGCCTCGGCTCACACCCTCAGTAATCGTGGGCATAAAGCGGACTTGGATGCTAGTACAGCTGTGAACGTCTCTTTAAATCAGTTACGGTAGCTCCATCACTCCAAAGACTGGATGAACCACAAAGAAGTTTCACAGGCCATACCTGGCGCAGTTGATTCTTCCCCCCCAGGTCCTTGGCCTCGGCCCACATCCTCAGTAATCGTGGGCCTCAAGCGGACTCGGATGCTAGTGCAGATGTAAACGTCTCATTAATGCAGTAATGCTCCTTTTGTTTGGCCCTAACCACTGTCTCAGATAACTGTGGTAACACGAGAGAAAATACATATTGCCCACCGCTGATCCCCAGACCCAAGCAGGAGGAGGAGGTGGCATATTAAGGCCGAGAAACCATGACCGAGGTAGGACCCACAATACTCCGTGTGGGAAGTACGTGAGCGAGCCCTGGGTCCGGCTCGGTCCCCGCCTCCACCTTGTGTGACCCAAGGTGCCGTGAGTTAAATAGCTATGGGAAATCCATGTGTCCCCACACACTTCATTCTGTGTATGTGTCAGGCAGCTGAATACCGCTATGGGAAACCTTTGTGCACCCACAGTATAGGCAGACCCCAGTAACATTTCTGTAGCAAGAGTATAGGCGAACCCCTCAAACCTTTCAGTAGCAAGTGTATAAGCGGACTCCAGTACCATTTCTGTAGTAAGAGTATAGGTGAACCCCTCAAACCTTTCAGTACCAAGTGTATAGGCGGACCCCAGTAACATTTATGTAGCAAGAGTATAGGCGGACCCCAGTAACATTTCTGTAGCAAGTAACATTTATGTAGCAAGAGTATAGGTGAACCCCTAAAACCTTTCACCACCAAGTGTATAGGTGGACCCCAGTAACATTTATGTAGCAAGAGTATAGGCGGACCCCATAACATTTCTGTAGCAAGAGTATAGGCAGGCCCCAATAACATTTATGTAGCAAGAGTATAGGCGGACCCCAGTAACATTTATGTAGCAAGAGTATAGGCGGACCCCAGTAACATTTATGTAGCAAGAGTATAGGCGGACCCCAGTAACATTTCTGTAGCAAGAGTATAGGCGAACCCCAGTAACATATCTCTATAGCAAGAGTATAGGCAGAACCTAATAACATTTATGTAGCAAAAGTGTAGGCGAACCCCTGATACATTGGTGTACCAAGAGTATAGGCGAACACCTGAAAAAATTTGGTTACCATGAGTGTAGGCAGAGAGCAGAAATTCAGGCGCAGGTGTGCCGTGGATCCGGACGGCTTCCATAGGCTTCAATAGAAGACTGCAGGAGCCGGCCCCGTGGGAGACCCGCACTAAAATGGAGCATGCTGCGTTACAGGCAGACACCTGTAACATTTCTGTACCAAGTGTTAAGGTGGACACCTGTAACATTTCTGTACCAAGTGTATAGGTGGACCCAAGTAACATTTCTGTAGCAAGAGTATAGGCGGGCCCCAATAACATTTATGTAGTAAGAGTATAGGCGGACCTCAGTAACATTTCTGTAGCAAGATTATAGGCGGACCCCTGTAACATTTCTGTAGCAAGAGTATAGGCGGAGCCCAATAACATTTCTGTAGCAAGAGTATAGGCGGGCCCCAATAACATTTCTGTAGCAAGAGTATAGGTGGACACCTGTAACATTTCTGTACAAAGTGTATAGGCGGACACCTGTAACATTTCTGTACCAAGTGTATAGGTGGACCCCAGTAACATTTCTGTAGCAAGAGTGTAGGCAGACCCCAGTAACATTTATGTAGCAAGAGTATAGGCTGACCCCAGTAACATTTATGTAGCAAGAGTATAGGCGAACCCCAGTAACATATCTCTATAGCAAGAGTATAGGCAGAACCTAATAACATTTATGTAGCAAAAGTGTAGGCGAACCCCTGATACATTGGTGTACCAAGAGTATAGGCGAACACCTGAAAAAATTTGGTTACCATGAGTGTAGGCAGAGAGCAGAAATTCAGGCGCAGGTGTGCCGTGGATCCGGACGGATTCCATAAGCTTCAATAGAAGACTGCAGGAGCCGTCCCCGTGGGAGACCCGCACTAAAATGGAGCATGCTGCGTTTTTTTTCCCGCACACGCAATCCGTGCCCTTAAGGGGAAAATGACATCCGCAGATATTTAACTACCTGCAGGTGTCCAATGCATCCCTATGGGGTGCGGATCCGCGTGCGGGAAAAAACGCTGCGGGCTTGAAATCTTATTTTTACCGTGGACATGAGGCCTAAATCCTTGCCTGCTGAAAGGGCTGTATCTAATTGGCTGAGCGCTCAGCCAATTGATAAAATGACAGTTGAGCATTGCCTGTGATTGGTCACAGCACTCAGCCAATCACAGGCAGCGCTCGGCCATTCATTGAATTCAATTAAAAGCAATGTTGCCAGGACTTGCATTCACGCTTATTTGTGCACATTCGTGGGCACACATGCTCGTCTGAATGCACCCTCAAACTGACATGTTCCTAGCTGTTATTATATGTTCCCAAACATTCTCTTTAAACAAGTCATTGTTCAGATTTACTGTTCCAAGAAGTTAAGCATGTATTATTATTTCTGCACCTCTGCTGCCTTTGCCTGGCATTTTAGATGTTAATTCCTTATCTTGCATGTCTATGTTTCTTTGACCAATGGTAATGAATGAATTATAATAGATTTCATTATTGCAATTGAAGCTTGTGCCCCTATAAAATCTGATGTCTGTCAATCAGTAAACAGATTACTTTCATCAAGCTAAGTGTTGTTATGGTAAGAGTCAATCTGAGCTCAGCTTACTTCTAACAAAGAATTTAGACCCCAAAAAGCATATTCTAAAACAATTACTGGTTTTTGCACTAACATTCCTCCAGAAAGATGTGAGAGATAAAGTCAGACAGAAAACGATTGCTTTAAGTTATTGCCACTAAGGCCTCATGTCCACGGGGAAAATCAGGCCCGCTGTGGATTTGTAATGCGGATTTCTGCTGCGGATGCAGTGCGGATCAGCTTAAAATTGTATTTTATTGAATGCGGGTGACGTGCACATGCGTTTTTTTTCACGCGCGTATGTACGCGGATGCAATTTTTACGCTGGAGGTGTTTTGCCGACTTTATCCCCCCTCCTAGTACTTTCCCCACCTCCCAGCCTTGAAATCCGCAGCGGATCTTGCGCACCCATTTAATTCACATTTAAGATCCGCAGCCAATCTCCCGCACCCATAGAGATCAATAGGGGCCATCCGGAGCGTTATCCGCATCTAAATGGAGCATGTCGCATTTTTTTCCCGCCACCTGGAATTTTAAAATCACTTTAAAACACCATCCGCGGCTATTTATCTACCCGCGGGTGGTCAATGCATTCATATGGGAGATTTTACATGCGGATCTTAAATTTTATTTTCCCCGTGGACATGAGGCCTAAAGGTGTTTCTACAAGCTGCTGATTCAGGGGGAGTACTTCATTTTTCAAACACTGCTTCTGCATTTTTGCCTATTTTTTGTTAAATAAATAATGACACAGTGTAATTGGGCCTACGTCTTGTTCATGTGAGGTTGTATCCACCTAATTTTAAGAACTTTTAGAAGGACCAGATACTTTTTATTATGCCCTGATATGTGAAACCATAGAATTCAAAGAGACTGTACTTAGTTTTTCTCTTGAGTGTGTGTGCGTATATATGTATGTGAATAAAATATAGTTATATGAGATTTCCAAATTATTGCATTGTATATATATGTACACAATGCAATAATTTGGAAATCTCATATATATATATATATATATATATATATATATATATATATATATATATACACTGGCTGATTTTCCCATCACATTGAGCAGCCGCTCAGTTGAATTGAGGTCTGAGGACTTTAGAGGTCAAGTAAACATCTTGAACTCTATGCCGTGTTCCTTCAATTATTCTAAAACAATTTTTGCAGTGTGGCAGGTCACATTATCTTGCTGAAAGAGGCCACTATCATTAGGGAATACTGCTGCCATGAAGAGGAGTGCTTAGTGCAAAATTTCTTACATTGGTTGTACATCCATTTGAGAGCCAGGAACCTGCAACTCCAATTCCAAAAAAGTTGGGACGCTGTGTAAAATGTACATAAATGTAAAGAAAAAAGAATGCCATGATTTGGAAATCTCATATAACTATATGTTATTCACAATAGAAAATGGAACACATATCAGAAGGTAAAACTGAGACATTTTTTTCATTTCATTTTAAAAAGCTAACTCCTTTAGAAATTCTTGGCGGCAACACATCTCAAAAAAGTTGGAACAGGGGTAACAAAAGGCTGGAAAAGTAATTGGCCCTAATGAAAAACAGCTGAAGGGTCAATTTTGTACAAAATCACATAACTGTGTATAAAAGGAAGAGCATGTTATGGAGACAGAATCTCTCAGAAGCAAAGATGGGCAGAGGTTCAGCAATCTGTTAAAAACTGTCTAAAAATTGTGGAACAATTTCAGAAAAATGTTCCTCCACATAAAATGCGAATACCTTGAATATTCCATCATCAACATAATGTCATCAAAAAATTCAGAGAATCAGGAAAAATTTATGTGCATAAAGGACAAGGACAACAGTCAATATTAGATATTTAACCCCATAGTGACCAAGCCTGTTTGCGCCTTAATGACCAGGATAAATTTTGAAAATCTGACATGTGTCACTTTTACATGGAATAACACCGTAAAGGTTTTGCATATCCAAGTGATTCTGACATTGTTTTTGCGCCACATACTGTACTTCATTTAGGCGGAAAAAAAAGACCGATAGAATTTGTGTATATTTATTAAAAGCACCAAATTGGGAGAATTTTGAAAAAAATCCTCATTTTTTTCACATTTCCAACTGCAATATTTCAAATATGTGCAAACATAATATAGAAATTTTTGATAAGGTATATATTTCCATGTTTACTTTATTCTCGGCGCACCTTGTAAAAACTCTTTTTTTTTTAACCATTTAGTAAATGCACAAATTTGACATTACTTATTAACATTTTGAGGAATACTTTATTTTCCTGCACCAAGCCAAGATTGCAAAGGTTTATAATTGTCAGAATGATACGTATCCCCACAAATGACCCCATTTTAAAAACTACACCCCTTAATGTATTCAGTGAGGGGGGGTCATGAGTATTTTGACCCCACGGTTTCTTTTCAGAAATTAATGCAATTTAGGCCTCCTTCCCACGAATGGATTTCCGCCGCATAATTCGCGGCGAAAATCCGCTGCGTTGCCCGCAGCTATTAGGTTCTATTGAACCTAATAGCTCAGGGCACACAGTGCGGAATTCCGCACCGTGAAATCTCCCGTCCTCACCCGCGGCATGCTCTATTTGCCGTGGGTGTACGCGCTGACGGCTTCCATTGCAGTCAATGGAAGCCGTCCGTTCATGCTATCTCCCGCTGTAACACAGCGGAAGATAGCGTGAAAACGCTTTTTCGCCTACCGCCGCCGTGTCATATGACGCAGCCGGCGCGTCACATGACACGGCCGGCCGCGTCATGTGACGCGGTGGGCGTGTCATGTGACGCGGCGCCGGTGAGCGGGGAAGCGTCATGCGGGAGCGAAGACTCCGGATCCGCTGGTAAGTATGGAGTCTCTGGGGGGCGCCGTGACGGGCTTCGCTGCGGAATATTCCGCGGCGGAGCCCGTCACGCTCGTGTGCAGCCGGCCTTAGACAAGAAAAAATAAAATTCCATATTTTTGCAAATATGTAATTTTAAACACAGGATTTTTTTCTATAGTGCACATCAAAATGAAGATTTGCACCCCAAAATGGATACAACCGTTTGTCCTGTGTTCAGAAATATACGCTAATCTTCTGTCCGTATAGACAACGGGGCCCAAACTGAAAGGAGCAGCCGGTGGCTTTCAGATCAGACATTTTGCTTGAAGGCGTTTTAGGCCCCATTGCAAACTTATAGACCCCTTGAGCAGCCAAAATGACACAGAACCCCACAAATAATGTCATTTTGGAAACTAGGCCTCTTAACAAATTCATCTGCGTGTACTGCGTATTTTGACCGCACAGTTTTTGAATAAATCAAAGCAAGGCAGAAGGAAAAAATTACGATTTATTTTTTTGGCAATCATGTCATTTTAAAAACAGGTTTTTTTGTACAGCATACATAGGAATGAAGACTTTCACCCCAAAATGGATACCCCCCTTTGTCCCGTGTTCGGAAACATACGCATTGTAGCCCTAATCTTCTGTCTGGATGCACAACAGGGCCCAAACTGAACAGAGCATCAAACTTTAACTGTCTTTTAACTTTTACATGATCGCCATTATCCATTGGATAATGGCGATCACGTGACCGCCATTAGTAGCCAGCAGCAAGCAGATTTTGAATTTCCTCTTGCCCTTCCCAGCTTCTGTGCTTGTGTCCCCCATTTTGGCGAGGGGCGCATGCGCCAAAGCTGGGTTAAGGTCAGCGGATAAGGATCCTGTCAGGGGACATCGCCTGTGGCCTTGGTTAAGTAATTTCACCTCCCCTCACAGATCGGATCCCTGACGGGAGGTGAAAATGTAGCTTTTTTTTACTTTTATATGATCACCGTTATCCATTAGATAATGGCGATTACGTGACTGAGAACCACGTACCGTGGCACCCCATGAAATTTTCTGGCTCTAGGCTACATTTAGTAGCCAGGTGCTGGGAGATTTTAAATTACCCCGCCAATCTACGGCTTTTGCGCCTGCGTCTGTCATTTTAGTGACGGACGCGTGCACAGAAGCCAGGGTAAAGTCTGTGGATAAATCCGGGGGCCTCCCCTCATGGGTATGATTCAAACTTTTTTCTTTTTTTATTACACTTTTTAAACTTTTACATGATCGCTGTTATCCATTGAATAGCAGTGACGATGTGACTGGGAACCGCATACAGCGGCTCCCGGTGACAGCTCCCTGCTCTCGGCTACTCATACTAGGCGGGAGCAGGGAGTTTTTAAGTTTCCCGGGCCTCCCGGCTCTCTGTGCATATGCGTGACATAATATATCTGGCGCGCATGCGCAGACGCCAAGGGCTAGTCCGGGGAGAACAAAGAAGACACCAGACATCGCGGAGGACAGGGGGGTGAGTATTTTCAGCTCCCTTATGGATCCGATCCATAAGAGGAGCTGAAAGTTTGACTTTTTCCAACTTTTCATTGACCTTAACGTGATTGCCGGTATCCGGTGGATACCGGCGAACGTGTGACCAGGAGTGGGGTCCTGTGGCCCGGGATGACACCTCCATGCTGTCAGCTACCTCCAGTAACCAGCAGCATGGAGCTGTCACATGCAGAGCCTGCAGGGCTGTCATTCCCAGAGGAAGCATGTTTTTACGTCCTCTGGGAATTAAGCCCAGCAGGCCAGGATGTAAAAAGGCAATGGGCTGGTCACTAAGGGGTTAAGATCTACAGACCTTCAGGTGGCACTGCATTAAACACAGGCATGAAATGCCTATCACTGCATGGGCTCTGAAATACTTCCAGAAATCATTGTCTGTGAACACAGTTCATGGGGGAATCCACAAATACAAGTTAAAACTGTATTATTTAGAGAATGACAAATGTGAAATTGTGTTTAGAAACCACAGACTACGTGTCCTGTGGACTCAAGAGGAGAGGGGCCATCTAGCTTGTTATCAGCACACAGTTCAAAAATCTGCATCTCTAATGGTATGGGGATGCATTAGTGCCTGTGCCATGGGCAGCTTATGCATCTTGAAAGGCACACTCAAATCTGATCAATACATAGAGGTCTTAGTACACCATATGCTCCGATCAAGTAAATGTCTCTTTCATGGAACGACTTGCATATTTCAGCAAGACAATGCTAAGCCATGTACTGCATCCATTACTACAGCATGGCTTTACAGAAGAAGAGTCTGGGTGCTGGACTAAGCTGCCTGAAAGCAAAACCTTTCACCACTAAAAAACATTTGACACATTAGGGGAAAAAAATCCAGCAAAGACCGAGGACTGTTGACCAGCTAGAATCCTACATCAGACAAGAATAGGAGAAAAATTCCTATCCCAAAGCTTCAGCAATTGGTCTCCTCACTTCACAGACATTTACAGATTGTTGTAGAAAGAAGAGGGGGATGCCAAATAATGGTAGACATGGCCCCGTTCCAACTTTTGTTAGATGTGTTGCTGCCATCAATTTCTAAAGGAGGAGTTAATATTTCAAAATAAAATGGAAAAATATCTTGCTTTCAGCTTCTGATATGTGTTCTATGTTCTATTGTGAATGCAAAATGGTTATCTGAGATCTCCAAATCATTGCATTCTTTTTTTTTCTTTACATATATGTACATGTTACACAGCGTCCTAACTTTTTGGGAATTGGGGTTGCAGATTTCCCAGTAAAAAATTACCCAGGACGTCACACTGACTCGCTTTCTTTCCATAGTGCATCCTGCTGTCATCTCCTTCTCAAGAAAGTGACAGACACACAGTAAATTTTCACATAATGTAAAAGAAAATATGATTCATCAGACCAAGTCCTCTTTTTCCATTGCTCTATGATTCAATTCTGATGCTCACTTTGCAATGCAAAATCTGTAACAGGGCCTTCACCAAACAAGTGACATTTATAATATTATATTGGTGTTTCCTTACGTGAGAACAAGGGCTCGGGTTCAACTGCTATATCCACATGGCCTACAGTTATACTTCAGATAGTGTTAAGGTTCTTAAGAGGCCAACAGTTGTCCCAACAATTATCACTCATGTGCTTTCACACAGGGGTGATCATTCATTGAATGGTGGTTGAGCACATTGGAGATCTCTTCTGGCCACCAGCCTCCATTCAGAATAAACAGGCAGTCATTAATAGATGAATAACTGCCTGTTTACATGTGCCAACAATAACTTGGTTTTGAAGGGAACTGAAAACTAATCGACTCTGACAATTGAGCTCTGTTGGGTTCTGAGTTTACATGGTATGACATTAACCCATAATTGCTCTTTTGAGCAATTTCCTGAGCAACTGTCAGCGCATATAAAAGTACCTTTACTATCCTTAGAAAAAAAGAGATGGATCTGAATCTTGGAGGAGTAGAGATAAATTGAATGTGCAGTAAAATGTAGGGAGAAGAAATGGATAATAGATATAGAACATTAAGAAGTAAAGACATAGTAGAAACAGAGGTGAGGACCATAAGAATCATAACGTTTTCATTTCTTGTACTAACTTGGTACTAATGCTCAAGGCTACTTACACAGTGGTTTCTCAACTTACAATATTAATTTATACTAGAATGAAAATTGTTAGTTGAAAAAAATTGTAGCTTGAGACCATAAATCTGCAGAAAACTAGTAAATGATTCCAAAGCCCCAAAATATTATCCCAAAATAGTACAAGGAAAAAATTGTGCAATCAAAAAGAGAAAAGCTCCTCAGCGCTCCGTCAAACTATACAAAATACATCACGTGATGATGACTATATGGGAAAAAATGATGACTACAAGGAAAAAATTAAAATAGTAGAAAAAGAAGGATAACTAATTAAGTTCAAGCACAAAGACATACTAAAAACTGTAAATCACTTTCTATATAGAGGACAAGAGTTACTTCAGTGTCCTATATGGTATACACAGTGTACCTAAAAAAAAACATGGAGCTGCTCTCACCTGGTGCCCAAAGGAGCCGCTCATCCTGGCACAGGTAGAGATAACTAGAGAATATGTAGCACCACTACGTACTGTAGAGAGGTGTTTCAAGTTACGATGGACCAGGGAAACCTATTGCAAGTTGAAAATATTGTGACCTGAGGCCATTGTAACTTGAGAGACCAGTGTAATACTAAGAATACAATAGAGCATTCTCTGATTGTCAAGTGCAATGAGTGATGAATTGCAGACTACTAGATCACAAATTTCAGCTATTAAGTAGCTGTTATCTATAGATGGGTAACAGAGTGCTTAACCATGGATTTGTAGAAGATTTGTTTCTTTATTGGTGCTATGGAACACTTCCAGGGAAACACAACAAGGGTCTTTTGGCCAGGTCAAAATGTTTTTCTAACTGTTAGTATACAGAATTTGTTTAAAGCACCATTGGTAGTGACACACAAGAAAACAATCAAAACCTCATTATTATGGATTGTAAGCTCCAACATGCTGAGAGAAATTCACTTATCTGGTCATTAACTGCACCAAACTGTATTTTTTTTCTTCTGACTTAGAAAAATGCAATCATTTTGCTTAACAATTCTCTTCACACCAGTACATAATCTTGTTCCCCTGTGGTTATAGTGAAGCAGAACACACTTTTATTTCTGATCTCAAAACAAAATATAAGAGGCTTCTTTTTGAACAAACTAATTATTTCACCTTCATTTACTTTATTGCATTTTTATTGTAATTAATGCACTAGGGATACATGCAAACTGCTATTATTTTATACTGTCTAGATAAAAGACTAATTCTGTGGATAGTCAAGCAGGGCAAATAACCGTGAGATTCCTAACAACCAAGTTTATGAGCATGCTCTTATATACACTTAAGTAATAGAAGGTGACCACATTTACTCATCTATATACTGGACAGCATACCAAGTACAGTGTACATGCAAGTATAATTTAATATATAGTCACAATATAGTGCCTACTCAAGAGCCACTAAAGACATGTATAAAATATGGGTTTGTGTAGAAGTTGATCAACTAACCTCCATTAAAGCCCATAAGGGTTCCAGAGTTTTATGTTGTCAGTTCATAAGGCAAGCAAGCAGTCCACCTAGTACAATGCTTTTCAAAAGTCCTGCATCACACTAGATTTTGAAGACTTAATTACATTTAAATCAAATTTACATTTAAAAGAATCTAAATTTGGCAACAATATTATAAAACTCCTTTGTTTAAAATTATAAGGAGACTAACAAATTATGAAAAAATGTAATTTATCTTATAAGTGAACAATACTACAAAAAACATCACAGAATGTTTTAAAATTGCTCAAATACAGCAAAAGTAAACTATAAAGCACAACACGAAAATATTAGTAATTCATTATTAATATCTAATTGGCTATCCGTTGTTCTTGATACCAGTCTTCCTCTTTCAGGCATGGAGTTCACAAATCTTTTCAGCAGCTCAACTGAAACCACTTAAAGGGGTTGTCTCGCGAAATCAAGTGGGGTTATACACTTCTGTATGGCCATATTAATGCACTTTGTAATATACATCGTGCATTAAATATGAGCCATACAGAAGTTATTCACTTACCTGCTCCGTTGCTAGCGTCCTCGTCTCCATGGTTCCGTCTAAATTCGCTGGCAGCTTGCTTTTTTAGACGCGCTTGCGCAGTCCGGTCTTCTGCTCTGAGCACGAGCCGCTTCAGCCTGCTAGCCGCTACAGCTCTTCTGCGCATGCGCAGAAGAGCTGTCACTTCTCGGGAGCGCGCTGGAGCGGCCATTCTGTACCATCCTCTGTTAGAGGAAGGTGCAGAAACTGGAGCCGCCCAGCCGTCCCGAGAAGCCGTCCAGCCGTCCAGCTGTCCCGAGAAGCCGCCCAGCTGTCCCGCCGTCCAGGTAAGTGATGGGTCGGGGGTGATGTGTCACTAACAGGCATGGGCCCCTCCGGGTGTCCTAGCACTGGGCTCCGGAGCCTAGCGCTGGGCTCCGGAACCTAGCGCTGGGCTCCGGGGCCTACCGCTGTGGCCCGGGACCTTCACCTGTCTTGAGGGGACTGCCGCTGGGCCGAGGGGCCTTCGTCTGTTGTCAGGGTCTAGCGCGGGGGGGCTGGGGTCTAGCGCGGGGGGGGGGCCGGGGTCTAGCGCGGGGGGGCCGGGTCTAGCGCGGGGGAGCCGGGTCTACCGCTGGGGAGCCGGGGTCTAGCGCGGGGGGGCCGGGTCTAGCGCGGGGGGGGCCGAGGCCTAGCGCCCTTTACCTGCTGCCTGGCGGTGGGTGACTGTGTGCCGTGGTCGGCCGCGTTCAATCCCGGGGTCCGGTCGGCGGCTGCGGGGCGTCTGGTTGTCAGGGAGACACAGCTGGTAGCGTCTCGGGAGCGCGCACGTCGGGCTACAGCAAGCGAAGGGAAAAGAGCCGGTGGCCATCTTGGGAAAAATTTTTGTAAGTTGCTGAAACGCTGGAACTGTAAGTACAAACCAGCTAGAAAAGTCATTTACAGGGGGGGCTTAGTAATGTATGCTTAATTAGGGGGACTGGGAAAAAAAAAATTCACTGCTTCCTCGAGACAACCCCTTTAATGTCAGGTGTTGATGATGCTTTCAATCAGTTCTCTTTTGTTAGTGGGATGCCTTTTGAATATTTCATTGAACACGTTATATCATAAATTCTCAATCAGATTTAAATCCAAGGACTGGGCTGCCCAATCCATTGGCTGCATACTATTCCTCTGAAACTACTGCTTAACGAGTTTTGACCAATTGCAACAAGCATTATTGTTTCGAAAAATGAAGTCCCCATTGGGAAACAATAGTCTTGGTCTCTTAATCTCATTTGTTTTTTAGTACTGCACAGTATTTTAGGCCAGTCATCATCTTCAACAATGTATAGTCTACCAACTCTGTTTGCAGCCATACATTGCTAAATTATTACTGACATAGGGTGTTTAAATGTAAGGACTGTGCACTCTTCTGGCTTGAACTCTTCTCTCTTCTCCCAGGTATCCCCTGACAAGTCTGGAACTAAAAGGTACTTTTTCCAGTTGTTGGGGAGACCTATGGCAATGTTCTTTTGCACAGGCCAACTTTCATTTCCTTTGATCTTTTAATAGCAACGATTTCTTTTTGGATTTACACCCACACAATCTAACTTCAACAAATTCAGGCAATCTGTAGCATACTGTAACTGTGGTGCACATCAATCCGGGAGATTCAGGACTAACAGACCAGTTCAGGTGATGTCAGATTTCTGATTTTGATAGAAAGCCTCTTCAAAATCTTGTCAGCACTTGCGGATGAGCACCTGAGGCACCTGGACTGTTGTTGATTAGCAACACTTCCCATAGTTTTATGTCTCTGGATGATTCTAATTACCGTTCATTGGTTGCATCCTACCCTGTCTGATATCTTTCTTTGCTCATCCAAAAGAAACTTAAACTTCATTTTGCCTAAAACTAACCCATACATGGTGCATAGCAAGCTGGTCAGTGCTTATGTATGGATGATTCCAATTATTGTATTCTGCTGTGGTATAATTAAAGCTACACTGTGATTGGCTGCTATGGGCAACTACTTTTAGATATTTTCATAAATCTGCACCCCCATGCAGTATACAGTGTACTTCACTAAGTTCCTGATGGATAAATATTTGTGGTTTGTGTTCTCATTCGTCATTATACACTAGCATCTAATTGGTTACTATTTTCATCTCAATCCTACAAACTGGTTGTGTTTAGTTGAAGTTTTTATTAACTATCTAAAGGCAAGGCGATGTCATAATTCAGCAAAGTACCTCTTCCTGTCTCCAGAGCTTCTTTCTCTAGTAGTAACTTTCTCAACCCCAAGTCTTGAAATCGGAATAATCTCTGGATCAACAACCCCTCTGAAGTAATTACGGACTATAATATGTAATATTGTAACATGCAACAAATGTGTCCAGGCCCCTCTTACACTCTTTTATTGGGTTTATCACCACGTCCTCAGGCAGAGAGTTTCATAGTCTCACTGCTCTTACAGTAAAAAAAAACCAAACTTTTATGTTGGTGTAGAAACCTTCTTTCCTATAGACATAGTGGCACCCCCTTGTTACCGTCACAGTCCTGGGTTTAAATAAATCATGGGAGAGATCTCTGTATTTCCCCTTGATATATCTATACATAATTATTAGGTTAACGCACAGCCATCTTTTTTCTAAACAAAATAACCCCAATTTTGATAACCTTTCTGGGCATCGTAGTCCACCCATTCCATCTATTACTTTGGTTGCCTGCCTTTGAACCCACTCAAGCTCTAATATGTCCTTCTTGAGTACTTCAATGGAAGTGTTAAAACAAAGGCTGAAATCGTTTTTAAGGACCTTCCACTTACCTCTAACTTTGGCATTGGTGCCAATAATCGTTGGATCCTCACTAGCCACTCCTAGTAATCTGTTAACCCAATCCGCAACATTTCAAACTGAAGCGCCAGGAAGACAACACACAGTTCGATGATCCCGGTCTTTGTGGCAGATTCCTCTGTCTATCATCTTAATAATTGAGTCTCCCACTACCAGGACCTGTCTAGCCTGCCCTGTGCTCCTATTTCCCTTCTTTGAGCAGACATCCCCCTGGCAGTCAGAGGGCATGTCATGCTGCAGCAGTGCTAAGCCTGTAATGGCATTCTCCTCCTCTGACAACTTGCAAATTTGTTGGGTTGTGCCAGTTCAGGACTAGCCTCCCTGAATCTCTTCCCTCTACCCCTCCATCTAACTGTCACCCAGCTAGCTGCCTGATCATCCTGCCCTCCGATACTACCATCTACCCCAGCAAGTGCTGGCTTAGTGAGCAACAGACTCCTTTTCATGTTGGCATTGGACTTCAGTGTTGCAAGCTGCGCATTGAGAACCAGGATGTGGGCTTCCAAATGTACAATGCAATCACATTTCCTACAGCAGTATACACCCTCAAATGGCTGTTCAAGGATTGCATCCATGGCACAAGATGTACATTGTACGGCATTGTCAATCATAGAGCATATTCTAAATGGGAATCATAGAGATGGACTATATAAAAGTAATGTATGCAAAAATTCAAATAAATAAACAGTAATTAATTACAAATGACTCTTCCAAAGTCACTAATCCCAAGTCCCACACTTAAGAAACAGCAGACTGTAAACTTTGACCACCTGCACACAGGCGTATTTGTATTGCAGAATCCAAAGCGGGCATCCTCAGGATTCTGTAGCAAATACCACCCATAGCATGCAATGGAAAAGCAATATTTTCCTGCACATGAACAAAAATCAGTTGCGACCCTTCTGCAATCATGAAGTCATCGCTTAGCAACGGTGCAGCAAATCTGTACTGCACATGTGCACCGGTGCTGGCTGGACCATCTGCAGTACAGATTAAGAAAATTCCGGACAAGTATGCGAGGTCACCGACCAGGTACAGGGTAGGATTCCGCTGCAGGATCACGCATGCGGAATCCATCCCATTTGTGTGCAGGCGGCCTTAGAATACAGGACAAACACAGCTAATACTCTGACTTATGTTTGCTTTAAGTCCAACACACAAGACACAAAAGCATAGGAAATAGAATTTTATTAGAACTCCAGATTACTAAAAAATAGTAAAATACATAGTATGCAGTGTCCATATAAACAGTGACCTCTTGAGAAAGCAGGTGGTGAAACGTGTGTTGGGGCTCAGGAATGCCCTCCAAGAGTTGTGGGACATTCATCCTTGTCTGTCACCTCTTCACCCACCTCCTCTTCCTCCACCTTTTCAAACCACATAAAATTCATATTTCTAGGGTAGTGCAGCCACATGGCTGAAGACATGTTGTCAGCTTCGCAGGCCCAGGCTGACACATGGCTGCCCCCTAACAATCTGAAGCCAGGCATGGTCATATGTGACAATGGGGCCCTTCTCTTTGGCAATCTTACACACATACCTTGCCTGGTGCATGTAATGAACCTAATAGTGCAGTGCTTCCTAAACAATTACCCAGGTTTACATCCATTGCTGAAAAAAAAGCCAAGAAACTGTGCTTGCACTTTCAACAGGGGTGTAACTGTAGGAGATGCAGAGCATGTGGTTGCACCCAGGCCCAGGAGCCTTAGGGGGCCCATAGGGCCTCTGTTCTCCATATAGGGAGCTTAGTACTATGAATAAAGCATTATATTTGGGGGCCCTGTTACATATTTTCCATGGGTCATGCCTCTGACTTTCAACATTCACCTGGCGGAGCTGTAGTGACAATTCAGGCTACCACACAACCGCCTCATCTGTGACATGCCTACATAGTGGAATTCCATGTAGCATATGTTGCAGAAGCTAAGCCAGCAGCAGAGAGTGATCACAGTGTACCAGATTGTGTATATCGTTAGCAAGTGTTGTATGTTGATCGGTCACTTAACGCCTTAGGAATGACTGCAGACCACATGCGGTTTTTTTCTTGCTTTGAGGAAGTGATACCAAAATGGTCAGTCATGATGATGCATTGATCATTATGACCATCATGGGAGTAGAAGGAGGAAGGGATACCAATCTCCCAACTGTCTGACCAGCCCGCAATTACTCAACACTACATGGAGAGTGGGTTTGAGAAAGAAAGGAGGCATCTTCTCTAAGATGTTTCTCCACCCATCGGAGAAGTATAGGGGAGGACAAGCAGGAGGAGGAAAAGGAGGGGGAAAATAAAGGGCAAGAGCCAGGGGAGGGGGCAATACAACATTCCTTCCATCCATCACTAACTCCATCTATTCTACATGGATAACAGGGCCAGCCAGAGGATTCTCAAGCCTGACCGCAAGCAATGTTGGCCTTCACCCTTAGGCAATTTGAGGCATATGAGTGCTTTTATTTTGTACTGCTTGCAGAAGGACCATTACATAGCCCACATCAAAACATCAGATCATTACTGGGGAGCCACTCTCCTTGATCCCACTACAAGGCCAAAATGATAACTCTCATTCCATCAGTGGAGAGGAATTCAAAATGCGGCAATGTCAAGACAGACTGTTAAGTAGCTTGAGCAGAGAATTTCCCCATGGCCACAGGGATGCATTCCCAATGCCACTGATGGCAGGGTAAGTCTAACAAAGGTGTGGCATAATTTTTTAGCCATCATAGCTTGCAGAAAAACCACAGGGTAGGACTTACAGTTACAGAGTATGATGGTCCAAGAGTATGTCAGCCCCCATGTGGATGTATTCAGAATGGTGTTGGCCCTTTTGATGTCTGAGTGTCTAAGCTGAATGAGTGGCCAGAACTTACACAACGTGCTTTAGAGGTGCTTTACTGCCACACTGCCAGTGTGCTATCAGAAAGGGTGCTCAGCACAAATGGAGGTGCGATAAGTGACAGACATCCTCCTGTTTGCAGACAATGTTGATTGCCTGATGTTTATAAAAATGAACCAGACATGGATTTCACCTGATTTTGCACCACCATGGCAGATTCCACTGATTAATTAACATGCTGGCAATTTTTAGTCAAATATGAATGAGCATAAATTTATATAAAAGATTCAAGGTGCTGTTGGCAGTGGTGGTGCTGCTGCTCTCCTTCTTCCTCCATGTAGAAGTAGGAGGCCAATGCTTAAATGTTGTGTTCACCTGGCAGAATTTGTCCTTGTAAAATTTTTGACATTGCATTTAAAACAAGCAGCAAACCTGTCTTATTGGCACAATTTTTGATCTAGGAGACCCTATGGGGGCCTTCTTTTGTTTTCAGTGACACCTCTCTGCTATGATCAACCACTGCACCCCTATACACTATTTTGGCCAATTTTTTGGGTGGAGCACAATGATCCCCAGATGTGTGACTGTAATCTTATGCAATTTGGGGGGCTTTGGCTGCATTGCTTCTGTTAGGCAAAATACTGAAACCAATTTTACTCTCATTGACTTTAATGGGAGTCAGAACCAGCCATCCCAATTCACGATAATTTTGATTAAATCGGCCCGATCCTGACAAGAACCGATTCCACTAATTGCTTATCACTAGTTTTTATAACATGCACTTGCTTAATGCCAGCTATGGCAGAGCTGCAGCAAAACATAGAATATTTTTATTCTTTTTGTAAGATTTGATTACTTTCATATGTATGGATTGTAAGCTCCATTTTACTGTAAAAGAAGAAAGAGAGTATGGTTTATCTGCTCCTTTAAGACTGTAGGATTCTGGATACTAGAATATTACTAGAAAGATCTAGTGTAGTAAGAACTTCAGTTCAGAGTGTGTGGGCTGACCATTGGAGTGCTTTTTAACCTAAACTAACGGCAACTTAACCTCTAATTTACTGGCTTATTGTTTGGATTTTTTGGCTTAAAAGAAATATAAGCATTGAGTAGGAGCATTGCTAGAGTGAAGACCGTTAATAGCAAGTGCACCCACACCGCAACATATAGCTAAATATTGTACCCTGTAAAATGTGCCAGTGCATAAGAAATGTCCAAATACAAAGGAATTTAACAATAGACAGATTTATTCATATATTCATTTAAAGTCATGACCATAACTAATCAGCTTATGAGCATAGAATGCTGAGGGGTATATCTTACTCACTGTACAGATTTCGGTTAAAATAAGAGATGCACATCCACAGTAGGTTATAATTAGGAATAATATTCCAAAATAAATTTTCTAACTTAAAAGTCTTTAGATTGGACATAAAAAAATCTCTGTTAGAAATGAATGTGCTAATAATAAATAAGCTAAACTGATATTTAGTATGTCACTGAAGTATGTTTTGCCTTTTTATGCGTGAAATATTAAAAAGTCCTGAACATTCTGAAATGTCTTGGAAGTAGAACAAGTACTAACTGTTACTCCTTTGTCAGTTCTCCTATTCTTTTATTTCCCATGGGCTATATCAAAGCATGCACATATAGCGCTATGTTTTATTAATATATATGTAAATTAAATACAAGCTTAGTGAAACATTTATTTCCAGATAATTCTGTGTGTTAAAGGTGGTTTATTTATTTGTGTGAATAAACAGTGACTGGGGCTTATTCCTAAGGCTCCTTTTAGACAAGACGATTCTCATTTGCACAAGTAAACAAGCGGGTGATGTGACCGCTAGCTCGTTCGTTCTCGTGCAGCCTGTTTAGACAGGCAGATGCATCATTGGCTTGTTCAACGTGAATCGTTCAATATCATTCAATCTTTCACATTCATAACGAGCGAGAAGCGAATGATTCTCATTCGTCACTCAATCACAGGCTTACGTTTAGACTGAATGATTATCGCTCACTTTGGTTGGATTGAACAATTTTTTGAACAATAACTGTTCCACCTAACTGCCTAAAAACTGGATAATTTTGATATTGTATAAATCAAAAAAGGAAAAACAACTTAAATACAACCAATGCAACTCACAAAGGTTCCCATATTGTCACTGAATGATCTAAGGGCAGACTTACAGGAGCATAATTTGGTAGCGTACTAGGCGTGTGGTGTACGTATGCGTAATATGCAGTGAATAGAGTCAATGAAAGTACATTGATTTTCATTGATCCATTCACACTTGCGTATATACATTGCGTATAACACACGCGTAAAAAAGAATGCAGCATGCTCTATTTTTCTGCATATTACACGAGTTAGAGCGCTATTGTTCTCTATAGGCACGTAATAAATGCTGTATATATGCAAGCAACAGAGCGGGAAATGTAAATAAAAGAAACAAGTCAGTGTCACGTTACAGCCAGCACATGTCAAGTCCTTGCCTGCACACCTTTGTTTTTGTGGGTTCTATCCTGATTAGTTAGGGTTAACATCGCCTGTGCTTACTAGTTCAGGTTAATTAGGCCTGCAAATGGCAGCGAGGTGTGGCTGGTGATTGACAGTTCTGTCAACCAGTCAGCTTCTCCCTCTTCCCTATGTAATCCAGCTCTTCCTGGCTGGAAGTTGATGGTTACTTTTCAGTGTTCTCTGAGCAGTCATTCTGCTTAGAGCTTTTGTGTGTCTGGCTCCTGTGTTCGGGTTTGTTCCCTGTTTGTATCTGTGGTTTGTCTGGTATTCTATCGTTCTTGTCTTTTAGTTATGATCAGTCTCTGTTTGTTCCTTGGTTGCCAGCATTCTGGTTCCCCTCAGACCCCCTTTCCTGTTCTCATGGAAGAAAGTGGGGTTGCCACTTTCAGGACGAGTGTTTCGCTGCAAGGTGGGTTCGGTCTGAGGGGTTCAGAGGGCCCCGCTCTGTCCATTTCCTCACTTTTCTGTTCGGCCTGCGTCTAGTCACCAATATAGCAAATTTACATGTCCGTTCTGGCTTCCCTCATACCAAGGTACCTCAGATTTCCATTGGCAGTCCAGGACAACTGTAATGTAATCAGCCCAATAAAATTGAGTTAGCTACAGTATGGATCCTATTTAGAGATTCACGATTCAGGTTAGTGCCATGTCCGTACAGGACCCAATGCAAGCTCTGGTTCAGCCAGTGTTAGCGTTGTCACAACAAATAGTGAACACTATGAATCAGATATCTGCCATAAAGTCTTTGCTTGCATTATTTGACGTTTCTGCACAATCTGAACCAAGGCTTGAGTTATCAGACCATTTTTCTGGCAAACGTAGCGATTTTGTCTCATTTCGGGAAGTTTGCAAGTTATATTTTTGTTTGAAGCCAATTTCTTCAGGGAATGAGATCCAGAGGGTAGGCATTGTAGTCTCTCGGTTCCAGGGAGACCCACAGGCCTGTGTGTTTTCCCTTTCTCCCACCCCACCTACTCTGTCTGCAGTGGACATTTTTTTCTCAGTGCTAGGCTTGCTCTATGATGATCCAGATCATTTTGCCCTCGCTGAAAGTAAAATCCTTATGCTGCAAGGCAATCGTCTAGTTGAGGACTACTGCATGGAATTTTGGTGCTGGAGAATGAAATACAGTGGAATGATCCGGCTTTGAGAAGCCAGTTTTGTTTCAGTCTGTCATGCAAGGTGAAGAATGCAATGGTTCAGTGTGCTACACCTTGCATGCTGAAGGATGCTGTGGTGTTGGCCATTTGGGTTGATCGCGGTCTGCGGGAAAGAAAGCAGGAAACAGTGTTTGAGTCTCCCTCCTCATTACTTATGTTCCCCGAAGAGATTTCGGATGAACCAATGGAGATAGAGACAGTTTCTATTAATAAAGAACATATGGATATTTGTCTAAAGAAAGGTTTGTGCTTTTATTGTGGGCAAGATGGGCACTTTATTCACAGTTGTCCAGTGACACCCAGGAACAAGCAACCAGTAATTCAGTGGGATCCACAAGTTGCTTGGTTGGCTAAGTCCAGGCAAACATTTCCAGCTGAAGTAATTTCAGATAAAAACATCATATCTACTGGTGTTTGTTTGGATAGTGGGTCGGACAATAATGTGATTAATTCTCAGTTTGCCTTAAAAGCCAGTCTGAAGAAAGAAACTCTCCCTAAACCAATTTCTGTCTCCACTATAGATTCATCTCTGTTACACCTGAAACTTTATTGTTGTATGTCTGTGAGGGCCTGCCTCCTGATATTTTCCTTGGATTACCCTGGTTAAAAATTCATAACATGATCACTAACTGCTTTTCCAGTAATATTTTTGGGTGGGGCACCCAAGGTCTTGCCAGGTGTATTCCAGTTATGGAGTACTAGCCCTCATCCTGATTGATTGAAAAGTAATAATCTATCTTACTTTATTTATTAGACCTGGCGTGATTTTTTTCAGTTTCCAGTTCCCCTCGGATTTCGTACACTAGTTCCTTACAGACTATTGTGACTGAGGCTATTTGAGTAAGGCACAATAGTTCTATCCAGGGTGTTACAATTTTATCTCTCTGATTTTGTACACACTTGTCTTGCAGACTATTGCGACTGTGGCCAATTATGTAAGGCACAATAGTTCTGTTCTGGGTGTCTTGAATTGGATTCTCGCTACCTATTGTCATATTTATGCATTTGTTTCAGGCCCATATGGATAAATCCTGTATGACATGGTGTCTATTGGAGGAGTTGAGATACACATTTGTTTTGCCCTAAGGGTCCAGAGGCCTCTTTTGTTAGAGTGGAGGGAAGGGGGGTAGTGTCATGTTACAGCCAGCACATGGTCAAGTCTTCGCCTGCACACCTTTGTTTCTGTGGGTTTTATCCTGACTAGTTGGTGTTAACATCTCCTGTTCAGGTTAATTAGTCCTGCAGCTGTTAGTGAGGTGTGGCTGGTGATTGACAGTTTTGTCAACCAGTTAGCTTCTCCCTCTTCCCTATGTAATCCAGCTCCCCCTGGCTGGGAGTTGATGGTTATTTTTCAGTGTTCCCAGAACAGTCAGCCTGCTCAGAGCTCCTGTGTATGGGTTTGTTCCCTGTTTGTATCTGTGGTTTGTCTGGCATTCTATTGTTCTTGTCTTTTAGTTATTGTCAGTCTCTGTTTGTTCCTTTGTTGCCAGCACTCTGGTTCACCTCGGCTCCCCCCCCCCCCTCTCCCTCCACCGTCCTGTCCTCGTGGAAGAAAGTGGGATTGTCCCTTTCAGGACGAGTGCTCTGCTGTGAGGTGGGTTAATTATCTTTTGTCCATTTCCTCACTTTTCTGTTCGGCCTTCGTCTAGCCACCCATATAGCAAACTTACGCATCCGTTCTGATATATCAAGGGTCATATCAAGGGTCTTCATGTCTCCATTGGCAGTTCAGGATGAATGTAACAGTCGAACTGCTCATGACAGCAAGCTCAAGATGCGCTGTTGTGCACAGTGAAAAGGAACTACCATACGTGGCAATACACCGGCTCACGCTGTGGTAAAACGTGATGTTATGCACGCAGCATTTTACACCCAGCCTAAGACTCTGCTCAGAAGATCCTTTTCATTTCTAATCAAAGAAGATGGACAAAATGGCACAGCATGCTATTTTGTCCATTAAAAAATTACAGACACCATGATCTAAACCCAACAGATTCCATTATAGTCATTGGTGTATCCTCGGTGTTCATCTTGTGCCTATTCTTGCACTTCTGCCATTTTGTTGTTCTGCTTCTATGACAG
Source organism: Eleutherodactylus coqui (assembly GCF_035609145.1). Lineage (NCBI taxonomy): Eukaryota > Metazoa > Chordata > Amphibia > Anura > Eleutherodactylidae > Eleutherodactylus > Eleutherodactylus coqui. Next base: position 122,200 of record NW_027102352.1, read on the forward strand.
AGCAGAACCATAAACGCAAAATGTGAACAGGGTCTTATAAAGCAGGTGGATACCAAGTTACAGAGGACAGTCGGGTAACTGTCACCCTTCAGCTTCTTCCCTACCATTTACTTTGTTTGCCAAATAGTGTGAGAATGTCCTCCAGGGGAGGGGCAGCAACGACATGCTGGATTCCAAAGTGCATAAACTCACTGCAGTCTTTATTTCTTGTACAGCACACACAATGCAACAGCAACAGGAAAAAGTCCATATAACATGTACAATTCTGTACCACGCAGGGTGCTCAGGTCCAGTCTAGGAGGTGTTCCACCTCAGGCTGTCAGACATAAAGTCCATATACACATCTCACCTAGGTGTTGAGGTTAGGGTGTTCACCCCTGTCAACCTCCTACCTTCCTGGTCTGCAATAGACCCTGAGGCTAGCAGCCCTCCTGGCTCCACTGAGCTGTCTCTCTGGCTCTCTCAGCTAACATCTCCCTTGATTCTACCCGGAATGCACACTTATATCCCACCTCCTGACCACACGTGTGGGCGTTTTCACTTTTCTCAGGCACCAGAATGCCTGTCTGTTGGCCCCTACAGGCCCTTTTCTGTAGTGCACCTCCACATATCCCCCCCCCCCTTCCCTTTGATAAGGCCGTAAGCCATATCACGCAGGCTCGGGGGTTTCTTTCTGTTTTTACTTGTCTGACAAGCTCTTTTTTCTTGTCTTCACTCTGCTCATCACACCCTTGCAGATCTCTCTCAGACTGTGCCCTCACAGCTTGCAGATTGACTTCTGAGTGCAACTTTGTATCCTCTGTGGCTTGTAACTCATCTTCGAGTTCCTCTACCTGAATCTTGCTTTCTTCTACTTCCTTAGACTTTTCTAGTTCATGTTCACTCTTTTCACCATCATCCTTGGAGCTAACTTAGTCCTCCCCTTTAGTGCACACCGGCTTGTTAAGACTTTCAAACTGAGCCTCCATGTTGAAGGTTTCTTCTAGCTCAAGAACCTTCTCTCTGTATTCTTCCAGTTCCCCCTGTAGCTCATGCTCCAGCATGGCCTTGCTATGGATTACAGTCTCTAATTTACTTTTCAATGCCTTCAGCTTTATAATTATTATCTTTTCCTCACTTTGTAACAGTTCTACTTCTTCTCTTAGTGTTATCATCGGTTAGACCCTATAGCATTCTTCAAAGTTCCTTTACCTCTGAATCTGACTTTTGCATGGTAGTATTCAGTTCACGGGCGAGTTGGTCCTTGGAGCCAGCATCCCTGTGATAGGCTTCCACCTGTTACGTGTGCTGCTGAGGCAGGTTGTACTATTGTGATTCCAGCAGCACAGCACTCAGGGTTAATGATTGAGCTGGCTGGGTGTGGTACTGTCTGCTAGCCAATCCCCTGGATCTGTGCTCGCATATAAACCCAGCTCCTGGTCAGTCACTGCATGGCCCCTCAGGTGAGTAGTCATGAATGCTTGTCTGGTGGAGTTTGCAGTGATCTGGTTTGTGTCCGTTTGTACGTTTAAATTCTGTCAGTTTTGTGTCAGTGTGCTGTGTCAACGGTGTCCCGTTCCGCTGGATTCCTGGTTAGTGTAGGGACTAGCAGTATAACCAGGATCCGTGAAGTGGCCTGCTGGCTTTCAACATCTTGTACAAAATGTCAACCAATACCTGGTATTTATATTCAGCTTCCTATCTGTTACTAGTGGTTGCATGTTGTATGCGGTGTATTCTGGGTCTGTCATGTGGCATGTGAATGCATCCTGTTCTGGTGCGTGGCTCCTAGGATCAGCTAGGGCTCAGAACCGAAGACCGCTGGGCAGCCCTTATTGGGGCAATGTCCCCGCTTAGGTAGAGCACTGTCATCCCCCGTGTAGCACAGGGCCAGTTGCATGAAACCTGTATGCATATTGAGCTCCTTTGGTCACGATCGTGTGGGTCCCGTGCTTTGCCTGCCCACACAATCATAACATAATGCCCCCCTCCCCACTTACAAAACACCACCACTTGGACAAACTGTTTCTTCACCTTCTGGGTTTGCTTTTTGAGGTCATTACACTCTTGCTGCAGTTCTTCCAAGATTTCTGCTTCCACTTCTGAGACCTTCACAGCTTCAGTAGCCTCACTTTCGGCCTTCTCCTTGGTCTCTTGTACTTCAGAGGTCTGTTCAGTCTGCATCTTTTGCTCAGCTCTCACCTTAATGACTTTTCTTTTATTTACAGAAGTGATTTCTTTCCTCCAGACTGTCCCGATCTTTACAAACTGTTCACCTGAAGTGCCCAGGTCACCTTCACATAAATTGATATGCTTCACCGCTTGTGTCTTATTTTTAAAATTCTTTATTCCTGCCACCGGTTGTTGGAGCACACCCTCACATTTCCTTTGTACCAGAGTTCGCTTTCCAGCATTAGTATCGGGAATCTTGCACAAGACCTTCTTCTCTTTTACTTGCTGTCTGAACTGGCTCAGACCGCACTATTCTCTGAACCCTCTTTTCGGCAACATGACACTGTGCTGCCCAGCGTTTCATCTTCACGCTTGAATTCTTGGTAAACTTTTGGAACAGCCCCTTTTTCTCTGACATCATTTTCAGGGTGCGTGTCAAAGTTAACACTCCGGTCTCTTTCATACAGACCCTTTCTTCAGCACGCTTACATTCAGTGACATATCTTGCAGACCTGGTTTTCTCCTCAGTAAGCTGCTGCTCACATATTTTCTGCATCTTCCTCAGTTTGGACACAAGCTTCTTTTGGAAACCAAGCTCCACAGAAACATCTATCTCTTGCTGAAGACTTACTTTAACCTTCTCAAGCTTATCACAGGCAGCTGTCTTCTCTTCATACTGCTGCCTTGTAACTTCTAAATCCTCTTGTATTTCTCTTTTCTGCTCTTCCACAGAATCCAAGCACATAGCACTTTTCTCCAGTCTATTTTCCAGATCCAACACCTCAGCCTAAAGTGTTGCAGTCTGCTCTGACAGGTTTCTCTTAGCTTCCTCATCTTCCTCTACCTGCTTGAGGAACACATTTTTCTCATCATGCATTGTCTTCAGGTGTGCACTGAGACCAAGCCTTTGCTGTGTCTCTTCTTGCAGTAGCTTCTGGGACTCTTCACTCTGAGCTTCCAGCTCTACCTGCAGTCTGCTAACCTGCTCAGACAACGCTGTCTGCACACTGTCACCTTCAGTGACTTTTACTTGTAGCTCTTGAAGCTGCATCTCTACTGCCTTTTCCTTGCATTCCAATTCATGTTTGTCTTCCAACAACACGTTCACCTTTTGGGTCAGCTAAATACACTCACTTTTCAACGTTCCTTTCACTTTTCCAATTTGCTTCAACTGCTTGGACAATTCCCCCACAATGATAGCATGACTCTGTTCAAGCTCCTGGATTTGAGCTTCATATTCTTCAGCTTCCTCATCCAGGCTCATCTGTAGCTGGGACACCAGCCTTTCTTGCAGTGCTTCCTGGTTTTTCTTGTGACCCAGTCTGTCTTTCAAGACCTCTGCTTCCTTCTCTGCCTGACTGCAAGCAGCTTTCTCCATTGCCAACTTTTCCTTAAGCTGACTTAGCTGGGACTCCAATTCACCATTTTTCTTTGCTAACTGCATTTTCAACTCTGCAACTTGATTTTGCAAACCTGTAGTTTGATTACTTGCACCTGTAGGAGTTCTTTCAAACTTGCAACCCTTCACCTCCAACTCTTGGGTTTTCATTTGCAGTTTTTTACAGTCCTGTTCACACTGCACATTCTTCTGTTCCAACAACATCCTGTGTTTAGCTTTCTCCCTAGCAAATCTCCCAAGGTGCTCATTCTCCTTTAAGAGAGCTGCATTCTCTGTTTTCAGCTGCTCAGCTTCCCCAAGAAACTTTAGGTAAGCTTGTCTTGGTGCAAATCCCTCCTGGATTTTAAATAAGTGTTCTCTTGCTGTCTCACCCTGGACCTCAGGATCTTCCCTACACACACTCTCTTCATTACTGCTTCCCTCTTTCACTAGAGGTAAATTTACCCTGACTCCCACATGGAGTTGGATGCACTTCTCATTGCAACCTGTTCACACCGGGGCAACATTTCTAGCCATAATAGGCACATCACATAGAAAACACATCCCACATTCCCCCATTCATGATACTTCAGGGTTACGGGGCTTTTCTTGCACCACCTGGTCAGCAATACAGTTCTCAGACACATCTTCCTTAAATGTCCGTGCAGACTGTGCAGTATTCACGGTATCATCGTGCACAAAAAAACATATCATGCAACACATTATGCACCATATGGTTTTTGAACCTTTTTGCACCCAATGCAGACACTGCAGTTTTCTCAGTACTCTCCGGAAAGGAAAACATTTGGTCATGCAAAAATTTCCACACATCATCATCTCCAGCAAAGATCTGTAAAGGAAAGGTTACATTTCCTGGTTCAATTTCCACATTGCGGAGGGGTAAGGTCAGTTGGGTTTGCGCCAGTCTCATTTTAAGGGGTTGTCATCTTTCCCCACGAGTCTCAGAATAGAGAGAAATCGCGCCCCAACATCACACTGTGCATTAAGTCCTTGACAATACCTACACCGTGGGTTACGGTTCCGACAGGGGTCTCAACGTCACACTGTGCCATAGGGTATACCCTTGTGTTACTGTGTATACATACCCCACTCATGTGCTTACCCGGTATGAAGCCATCGTCTATCAGGCTCGCATGCACTAAGGTGACCAGACTACCCGAGTCCAGTAGAGCCTCCACAGAATGGTGGTTTATCCTTATGCGACACCATTGAGGCTCAGTCTTTAGTCGCTGTGAGGCACCGCAGGCAGGAACTGCGAACACGGACCGGCGCCAAGCACTGTCACACTCTATAGGCTCCTCCTTTGCAGAAATCCCTTTCACGGTCTCTTTGGGCCGGGCCGTAGTCGAAGCTCTGTCTTCCTTCAAGGCCGGGTGCTTCCGGAGAACATCCACCAGCCGGTCCACAAGCGCCAACAGCTCCTTCACAGCTGGATTCTGTGCTTGCATCGCCATTGCAGTCTTTATCCAGGATATTCCCTCAGGTGCCTCGCTGCTACCCTCAGCAGCCGGGATTGCTGCCTGCATCCAAAACACCAACTGTGAGAATGTCCTCCAGGGGAGGGGCGGCAACGACATGCTGGATTCCAAGGTGCATAAACTCACTGCAGTCTTTATTGCTTGTACAGCACACATGATGCAGCAGGAAAAAGTCCATATAACACGTGCAATTCTGCACCACGCAGGGTGCTCAGGTCCAGGCTATGAGGTCACCCTGTCAACCTCCTGCCTTCCTGGTCTGCAATAGACCCTGGGGCTAGCAGCCCTCCCAGCTTCACTGAGCTGTCTCTCTGGCTCTCTCAGCCAACATCTCCCTTGATTGTACCCGGAATGTACACGTATATCCCACTTCCTGACCACACCTGTGGGCATTTTCACTTTTCTCAGGCACCAGAATGCCTGTCTGTTGCCCCCTACGGGCCCTTTTCTGTAGTGCACCTCTACAATAGTCATTGCCATTACAAAAGGAATTTGGGGGGGGGGGGGGCATGGCCTATCAACCAAATAGGGCAGATGGAGGAGAATGTCTTCAGATTACCGCTAAAATCTCAAGTTCTCTGGCTTCCTACTCTAGATGCCAGTGCCATTGCTCTCTCGGCACTGAGAGGAAAGAGAAGAGGGTCTCAACGACTCATTCAAACTCTTTGGGAACCTGAGGCCTGCAAAGCCATGGCCTAAATTGGTGGGGAAACCTATGCCAGAGATAGAAGAGCCAGGGGAACAGCAAAACACTGCCAATACATTGCTCCTGGACACCAAGGGTCCATCACTTTGATACCCATGGTCTAGGGTTCCCGAAGCGCAGCTTGAATAGTGGCACCCTGTGAGGCTATACATAGTATCACCAGCCTTCTATAGCAGTGGGTTTATCTCTAGTGGGACCCCCTTTTACCATCCAGACGGGTTGCAAGGTAAAATATGGATCCAGCTGCTAGACACCGCCGCTGGGCCAGGTAAGCCTCAGGCACAAACAAGCAGAACCTTCCCCACTAGGAATCTTTGGGCCAAGACTGCAAAGGGAGTCATATCAAGCCTCCATTAAACATACATGCAGCTGGCGGTGATTTTTTTTGCGCAGGGTGAAAGGACTAACACATCTCCCTTTGGGATCATTTACCAGGAAAAGTTTGTGACCATTCACCAGGATTCTCAAAGAGATTCCTAAAAACAAAAAAGTCCAAAGACCACTTTCCTTTATCAAATCCCCCTATGCACCTATAAGCTATTATCTATATTTCTACTTGTCAAGCCCATCACATAGGGAAATTGTCTCCTGAGTGCTGATTGTGATAGAAGCCTGAGCTAATATTTCGTCACACAAGTGCCCTATGCAACATCGACTGAATTTAATACAGTTACACGATGATGAAGACAGGGAGAGACAGAAGTGGGCATCTCTTCAGGGGGCAGAATGCCACAAAAAGCCAAGCAGACCTCCAGTGCTTTCCCAAAAGGCCAACATTCCACAGTTTGTGTGGCGGGGATGGCTCCATCCTCTGCAGCTGAAGATGAGACACTGGCAGATTCAGACATGGAGAGTGGGACAGAGGGTGAGCATGAAAACCCAACTCAGATGTCTATTTCTAAATACTTTCTTAGGAAGGCCATCTTGCAAGCACTGAGGTTGGTGATGTCGGAGCTATCTGATATTTAAGTCGAAGTCCTGCACATAAGGCACAGGGTTGAAGAATTAGAAAACTCCAGCACCCCTATCTCCTCAGATGTTAACGGACTGACCTCTGTGGTCACACAGCAAAAAGACCATATTGACAGAGGATGACATTAACCGCTTCCCGCTCCAGGGCATAAGTTTACGTCCTGGCAGCGGGATACTTCCCGCAACTGGGCATAAACTTATGTCCTGCGCTTACAGTGTCACCGCGGTGACAATCGCGGCGACACAGTAGTGACGTCTGCTAGCATTGTTAGCAGACAATCACTACGTGCGGACCAGGGACCAATCACAGTGGTCCCGCCCCAGCGATCGCTTTGATTAGTCAATGAAGAACTCACTGACCAATCATGGATCAGAAAAAAAAGCCCGCTGTTTATATTATAATCTCTCTCTGCAATCGCCTCACAGTGTTTCCGGCGGTTGTAGAGAGAGATAGGGCTGTGTTAAAAAAAAAGAAAAGAAAAGTGATCTGTACTGTAGTGAGGTGTAATCAGCAGTGTAGTGTAGTGAGGTGTAATCAGCAGTGTAGTGAGAGTGTAGTGAGGTGTAGAGATGAGCGAGCACCAAAATGCTCGGGTGCTCGTTACTCGGGACGAAATTTTCGCAATGCTCGAGGGTTCATTTCAAGTAACGAACCCCATTGAAGTCAATGGGCGACCCGAGCATTTTTGTATATCGCCGATGCTCGCTAAGGTTTTCGTTTGTGAAAATCTGGGCAATTCTACAAAGTGATGGGAACCGCACAGCAACGGATAGGGCAGGCGAGGGGCTACATGGTGGGCTGCATCTCAAGTTCCCAGGTCCCACTATTAAGCCACAATAGCGGCAAGAGTGCCCCCCCCCCCCCCCCCGCACTGTCAGCGTAAAGATCGTTCTCCTCTGCCATAGCTGTAACAGCTGTGGTAGAGAAGAACGATGTTAGCCCATTTAATTCAATGGAGCCAGCAATACAGCAGGTTCCACTGAAAGCAATGGGCTGCCGGCGATCGCAGGATGAATTGTCGGGAAGGGGTTAAATATATAACCCCTTCCCTGCAATTCATCCAGAAATGTGTTACAATAAAAATATATACCGGCGTATAAGGCGACGGGGCGTATAAGACGACCCCCCAACTGTCACCTTATACGCCGGCAATACAGTGGAGCAAAGAATAAAAATCATTACTTACTTCTTCTGACGTTCTGCGGCGCTCCTGCAGGCTGTCGCTCCCTCCTGGTTCCCGGCAGACCATTGCTTTCTGGACGCAGGGCTTGAAATCCCCGCCTCCAGAAACACAGCCAATCACAGCCATTCAATGACATCATTGTCATTGGCTGTGATTGGCTGAAGGCACGTGTGTTTCTGGAGGCGGGGATTTAAAGCCCTCCGTAGAGAAATCAATGCTCTGCCGGGAACCAGGAGGGAGCAACAGCCTGCAGGAGCACCGCATAACACCAGGAGGGAGTGACAGTCTGCAGGAGCGCCGCAGAACGTCAGAAGAAGTAAGTAATGATTTTTATTCTTTGCTCCACTGTATTGCCGGCGTATAAGGTGACAGTTGGGGGGTCGTCTTATACGCCCCGTCGCCTTATACGCCGGTATATATTTTTATTGTAACACATTTCTGGATGAATTGCAGGGAAGGGGTTATATATTTAACCCTTTCCCGACAATTCATCCTGCAATCGCCGGCAGCCCATTGCTTTCAGTGGAACCTGCTGTATTGCTGGTTCCATTGAATTCAATGGGCAAACATCGTTCTTTTCTGCCACAGCTGTTACAGCTGTGGCAGAGAAGAAGGATTTGTCTTCTATATGTTCTCAATGGGGTCGGCGCTGCTGCCGCCGGCCCCATTGAGCGCATATAGAGAAGATTTATGGCCTTAAGAAGGACCGTTGGGGTTCTTGAAAACTAAAAAACTCCTAACACTCTCCCTATAGCAGCTCCAACACGATAGCACTTTCCCTGAACTAATGTCAGAATGCATCTGTGGCGAGCCGCGGGAGGGGCAGATTTCAATACTCGGGTGACACCTAATCTCGCCAGCCACTCACTGCAGGGGGGTGGTATAGGGCTTGAATGTTGCAGGGGGAAGTTGTAATGCCTTCCCTGTCTTTCAATTGGCAAGAAAAGCGCGCTAACGTCTCAGAGATGAAAGTGAAAGTAACCCGAACATCGCGTGGTACTCGTTACGAGTAACGAGCATCCCGAACACCCTAATATTCGCCCGAGCATCAAGCTCGGACGAGTACGTTCGCTCATCTCTAGTGAGGTGTAATCAGTAGTGTAGTGTAGTGAGGTGTGATCAATAGTGTAGAGAGGTGTGCTTTGTAGTGTAGTTGGGATCTGTAGTGTGCGTGATCAGTAGTGTAGCTTGGATCTGTAGTGCAGTGTGATCAGTATAGTAGTGTAGCGCATTTCGTAGTCCGCCTTCCCGTCATTAGTCAGTGCAGTTTGTCAGTGTATATGTCAGTGTTTAAAAAAAAAAAAAAAAGTTCCTTTCGTGTTCCCATTTTATAGTCACCCTTCCCGTCATTAGTCAGCGTAGTGTGTAGTTAGTCAGCGTGGTTTGTAGTTAGTCAGTGTAGTGTATAGTTAGGGTAGTTTCAGCATATCTGTCAGTTTAAAAAAAAAGAAGAGAAAAATAAAGTTTGTTCTGCATTTCTGCCCCTGTTCCCTGGTCACCCCATCCCAGTGATCCCGCAGTGTCCTATACAATAATTATTTTTTTCTGAAGTACATATTACACTTTTATAATGGCCCGCAGGAGATTTACTGCTGAGGAGGCATACGTACTTATTGCCTCTGACTCAGATTCAGCTAGTGGGGATGACGCCACTTTTCTGGCATTCTCCTCCTCCTCATCAGCATCCTCATCTAGTGAATCTGAACTCCCTGTACCCCCAAGAAGGCGTCCAAGGACTTCCACTACTGTGGACCCCAATACACCTGATGTTAGTTGGGGTACCCTTGAAAGTTTTAGTCCCCAGATCCCTGACTTCTTTGGCAACCCAGGGATTCAGTTTGATACTGAAGGGCTCAGAGCGAGGGACTTTTGTATGTTTTTTTTCAGATGATTTTATTGCCCACATAAAGACCCAAACGAATTTGTATGCCCAGCATTTTATACAGCAAAATCCCACCTCCAGCTACGTAAGACCCGATAAGTGGACCCCTGTGGATGCATTAGAAATTTAAAAAATTGGGGGTCTTGTGTTAACTATGGGTCTAGTAAAAAAGCCGACCATCCGGGAGTACTGGAGTACTGACATTTTGTATCACACTCCTATGTACCGCATGGCGATGTCAAGGACACGTTTTGAGATGATCCACTATAACAATAATGCAGAGTGCCCCCCAAGTGATCATCCCAATTATGATCGCTTGTATAAAATCAGGCCAGTATTGAAACATTTTAATTTCAAATTTGCCCAGGCATACACCCCAGAAAAAAATATTGCAGTAGATGAGTCCCTGCTGCACTTCAAAGGGAGGCTTAACCTCTTAGTGACGGAGCTTTTTTGCTTTTTTCCATTTTTGTTTTTTCCTACTCCCTTTTAAAAAATCGTACCTCCTTAATTTATCCATTGACGTCGCTGTATGTGGGCTTGTTTTTTTGCGGGATGAGTTGTATTTTTCAATGGCACTATTTATTGTACCATATAATTTACTGAAAAACTTTTAAAAAATTCTAAGCGGAGAGAAATGGAAAAAAAACGACATTCCACCATTTTTTCGGTGCATCCTGTTTCTACGGCGCACAAGCTGCAACAAAAACGACCTGATATTTTTATTCTATGGGTCAGTACAATTACTACGATACCAAACTTATATAGTATTTTTTTTGCTGTAGTGCTTGTATTTTTTTTTAAGATATTTCATTTTTTTCAATTATTTTCTGCGGTCATTTTGTGCGCGCAATACCTTTTTTATTTTTTACGTTGACGTAGTTGAGCAAGAGTTCATTTTTTGCGGGATGTCCTGTAGTTTCCAATAGTATCAATTTGGAATACATACGACTTTTTGATCGCTTTTTATTGCGTTTTTTCTGGGAGACAGGGTAACTAAAAAAGTGCATTTCTGGCGTTCTTTATTTTTTATTTTTCTGACGACGTTCACCGTACAGGAAAAATAATGCGCTACTTTGATAGATTGGACTTTTACGGACGCGGCGATATCAAATGCATATTTTTATTTTATGATTTCGATTTTTTAATAATAGATATGGCAAAAGGGGGGTGATTTAAACTTTTATAACTTTTTTTTTAACAATTAAAAAACTTTATTGATTTTTTTTTTTTACTTTACTTTGAAGTCCCCCTAGGGGACTTTAGCATGTGATGCTTTGATCGCTCCTGCAGTATGACGTAATGCTATAGCATTACGTCATACTGCTTTTTGACAGGCAGTCTATCAAGCCACCCTGTGTGGATGGCTTGATAGGCAGCCCTGGGGCTATTCATTAGGCCCCCAGCTGCCATGACACCTGCACGGCTTCCCCGATCTCACCGTGGGGGGGGATGTGCGGGACGATTTAAATGCCGCTGTCAAAATTGACAGCGGCATTTAAAGGGGGATATTAGCCGCGATCGGCCGTACGGCCGAGTGTGGCTATTGCCCGTGGGTGTCAGCTGTAATAAACAGCTGACGCCCACGCTGTATGGAGGGAGATAGCGCCGCTACCTCCCTCCATACACGTCCTGTGACAGCAGGACGTAGTTTTACTATAGCCCCGTCACTAAGGGGTTAAACTCCGCCAGTACCTGCCCAGTAAGTGGGCACAGTATAGCGTGAAATTGTACAAGCTGTGCAAAAGTACATCGGGGTACACCCACAAGTTCCACATTTATGAGGGGTAAGACACCAAAATTGAGCCCCCAGAATGCCCCCCCCCCCCTTGTGCTGGGAGTAACAGGGAAAATTGTGTGGGAACTAGTGCACCCACTATTAGTCCAGGGTTACCATCTATACCTGGATAACTTTTATACCAGTGTCCCCTTGTTTCAGAGCCTCGCTTCCAGAGGAACAGTGGCATGTGGTACCATCTGAAAAAATCAGAGAAGCCTCCCTAAGATGCTGCTTGGGCAACTGCTCAGAAGGGGTGAGAGCCGGGCCCAATGCAGCGACAATATGTTGTGTGTCAAGTATAAGGACAAGAGGGATGTCCTTATATTGACCACAATACACGGCCACAGCAGTACCCCCTGCCCAGTACAAGGTACCAGTACAGAAACCCCCAAGCCAGACTGTGTCCTTGTCTATAATAAGTACATGGGAGGGGTTGATCTATCAGACCAGGTACTGGAGCCGTATAATGCCATGCGGAAAACATGGTTGTGCACCTCGTACAGATGGCACTGTACAATGCCTACGTGCTGTATCGGGGGGCAGGCCAGAGGGGCACCTTCCTCGAATTTCAGGAAGACGTTATCAAGGCCCTAATATTTGGGGACCAGGAGGTGGGAAAGCAGCCCAGTACTTCAGGAAACGAGGCCACGAGGATTGTACCAGGGCAGCACTTACCCAGTGAAATTCCCTCCACTGGAAAGAAGGGAAGGACCCAAAAAACTGCAGAGTGTGCTACAAACAAGGGATAAGAAAGGACACCATGTATCTTTGTGAAACATGCCCCACACAACCAGGCCTGTGCATAAAAAATTGTTTTAAGCCATACCACATATCCCTGAAATTTTAATTTACTATTGCCCGGACATTTTACCCTGATGTACTTCGCACAGCTTGTACATAAACCCATATGCCAAGTCCTTCCCTTCAGAGCCCTGCAATGTGCCCAAACAGTTTATGTCCACATATGGGGCATTTCTGCACACAGGAGCAATTGGGTAATTGCTCCTTGGTAAAAAAAAATATATAAATCTGGGCCTAAAGCTAAACATTACTGGAAAAATTTGAATTTTTCGTATTCAACTCAAATTGTTTAAAAAATTCCTGAAAAGCCTATGAGTTCAAAACGCTCACTAAACCCCTTAATAAATTCCCTGAGGGGTCTAGTTTCTAAAATGGGGTAAATTCTTGGGGGTTTCAAATGCACTGGTACCTCAGGGACACTGCAAACACTACATGGGGTCTAAAAATTATTCCAGCAAAATCTGCATTCAAAAAGCGCTCCTTTCCTTCTGAGCCCTGCCATGTGCCAAAACAACAGTTTATGCCCACATATGGGGCATTTCCGTGTGCGGGAGCAATTGGGTAACGCATCATGGGGTACCTTTTCTCCTTCTGCTCTTAGTAAAAAATATAAATCTGGGCCTAAAGCCAAAAATTACGGGAAAAATGTGAATTTTTCGTATTCAACTCAAATTGTTAAAAAAATTCCTCAAACAGCTTTGGGTTCAGAATGCTCACTACACCCCTTAATAAATTCCCTGAGGGGTCTAGTTTCCAAAATAGGGTCAATTTTGGGGGGTTTCAAATGTACTGGTGCCTCAGGGACACTGCAAACACTACATGGGGTCTGAAAATTATTCCAACAAAATGTGCATTCAAAAAGCCTTCTGCTCTTGGTAAAAAATATAAATCTGGGCCTAAAGCTAAACATTACTGGAAAAATTTGAATTTTTCGTATTCAACTCAGAGCTTATTTAGACGGCCGTATATCGGCTCGGTTTTCACGCCGAGCCAATATACGGTGTCCTTGTCTGCAAGGGGGGAGGATGGAAGGGCTGGGAACAGGAACTGAGCTCCCGCCCCTCACCACTATTTGCAATGGGAGGGGCGGGGCGTGGTGGAGCTAAGTGTCAGTACTTAGCTCCACCCCCATCTCGCCCCTTCCAATTGCAAATAGTAGCAAGGGGCGGAGAGGGGGCGGGAGCTCAGTTCCTGCTCCTGGCTCTTCCATCCCCCACCCCTTGCAGACAAGGACACCGTATATCAGCTCGGCGTGAAAACCGAGCCGATATACGGTCGTCTAAATAAGCCCTAAAATTGTTTTAAAAAATTCCTCAAAAAGCTGTGGGTTCAAAATGCTCACTACACCCCTTATAAATTTCCCTGAGGGGTCTAGTTTCCAAAATAGGGTCAATTCTTGGGGGTTTCAAATGTACTGGTGCCTCAGGGACACTGCAAACACTACATGGGGTCTGAAAATTATTCCAGCAAAATCTGCATTCAAAAAGCCAAATAGTATTCCTTTCCTTCTGAGTCCTGCCATGTGCCTGAACAACAGCTTACGTCCACATATGGGGCATTTCCGTTCTCTGGAGCAATTGGGTAACACATCATGGGGTACCTTTTCTCCTTATGCTTTTGGTAAAAAAAAAAAAAGAAATCTGGGCCTAAAGCTAAACATTACTGGAAAAATTGGAATTTTTCGTATTCAACTCAAATTGTTAAAAAAATTCCTCCAATACCTGTGGGTGCAAAACACTCACTACACCCCTTAAAAAATTCCCTGAGGGGTCTAGTTTCCAAAATGGGGTCAATTCTAGGGGGTTTCAAATGTACTGGTACCTTGGGGGACACTGCGAACACTACACGGGGTCTGAAAATTATTCCAGCAAAATCTACATTCAAAAAGACAAATAGCACTCCTTCTCTTCTGAGCCCTGCCATGCGCCCCAAACAACAGTTTACATCCACATATGGGGCATTTTTAAAAATTGCAGAATCCTGGTAATACATCCTGAGTTTTGTTTCTCTGCTATCTCCTGCTGTTTTATAGGGGAAAAAATGGTTTTAAATTGAAAATCTGTAGAAAAATTGAATTTTTTTAAATTTCTCATGCACATTTGTTTAATTCCTGTCAAACATCTAAAGGGTTAACAAACTTCCTAAATGCCATTTTGAATTCTTTGAAGGGTGCAGTTTTTAAAATGTGGTGATTTATGGGGGTTTTCTGATATACAGGCTCTTAAAATCCACTTCTAAACTGATTTGGCCCTTAAAAATTCAGATTTTGAAATTCGCTAGTAAATTTGAAAAGTGACTGCTAAATTTATATGCTTTGTGGAGTCCTAAAAAAATAAAATAACGCTAAAAAATTATTGCAGTATAAAGTAGGCCTATGAGAAATGTTAATTAACTATTTTGTGGTGTTTGACTATCTGTCTTACAAAAAGGAAAAATTCAAAGTTTGAAAATTGTGAATTTTTCCAAATTTTTTAGTAAATTTACATTTTTTTCCTAGTTTAGACAAAATTTATTGATGCAATTTTACACAAACATAACGTACAATATGTCACGAAAAAACAATCTCAGAATCACATTTATAGGTAAAAGCATTCAAAATTTATTTGCACATAAAGTGACAGATGTCAGATTTTAAAAATAAGGCTTGGTCCTTAAGCCCAAAATAGGCCATGTCCTTAAGGGGTTAATAGAAGACCAGGAAAATGGAAGCAGATGCTGTAATGTCAGAATCATGGGAGCCTGACTCTTTCAGACCTATAGCAAATTACAGACTTGCTGGCGAAAGAAAGAGCAAAAGCCATTACCATCAAAAGAATGCATAGAGCAATATGCCCAAAACCTAATCCAGGTGACAGATGTCATATTGGTCTTTTATTTGTTGACAAACAAGCCATTCTAACCACAGCCAGAAACAGAGAGCAGTTAATGTATGAAGAGGTTAACATTCAATTCTTCCAGGATCTGGCTCCTTTCACACTTGCCAAAAGAAGACAATTAGAAATGAGCGAGCGTACTCGTCCGAGCTTGATGCTCGTTCGAGTATTAGGGTACTCGAGATGCTTGTTACTCGAGACGAGCACCACGCGATGTTCGAGTTACTTCCATTTTCTTCCCAGAAAAGTTTGCGCCGTTTTCTGGCCAATAGAAACACAGGGAAGGCATTACAACTTCCTCCTGTGAAGTTCCAGCCCTATCCCACCCCCCTTGCAGTGAGTGGCTGGGGAGATCAGGTGACACCCGAGTATATAAACTGGGGCCGGCCGCGGCTCGCCACAGATGCACGCTGAGAGACATTAGGGAAAGTGCCGTCCTGCTGTAGCTGCTATAGGGAGAGTGTTAGGCTGTTATCTTCATCTTCAAGAACCCCAACGGTCCTTCTTAGGGCCACATCTGACCGTGTGCAGTACTGTTGAGGCTACTTTTAGCAGTTTTGCACATTTTTTTTTTGTATATCGGGCGTGCAGACCATAGCGTCCTCAGTCTGCAGTCATTTTACTGATTATAGGGGCGGTACTGGTGAGGCAGGGACAGTGGTACAGGGAAAGAGCTATACTGGCTATATAGGCAGTGGGCTTTTTCAAAAAAAATTGAAAAAAAAATCTTTGGGCTGCCTGTGACCGTGTTCAGTTTACTGCGTGTCTGCTGGGGGTAGTAGTCGCTCACTATTACCCAGCTAGGTGTTACTGCAGCCTTGCGCATAATTTTTTCTGGCTGCACTGTGCTTTCAATAACCACAGTCATCCTCCAACAGGGAAATCCATATACAGGTTATATAGACAGTGGGCTTTTTCACAAAAATTGGGAAAAAATACAATATTTGGGCTGCCTGTGACCGTCTTCAGTTTACTGTGTGTCTGCTGGGGGTAGTAGTTGCTCATTATTACCTAGCCAAGCCTGTGACCATGTACAGTTTACTGCGTGTCTGCTGGGGGTAGTAGTCGCTCATTATTACCCAGCTAAGTGTTACAGCAGGCTTGCGCATAATTGTTTCCTGGCTCTGCTGTGTCTGTTACATGATCGCTGTCATCCCGCCAGAGGGAAACAGTATACATATATATGCTGCATACGGTGTCTGTCTGGTTTTTCACCTCACCATTTTAAAAAATTGAAGCAAAATACTTAAGGCCTACCACTGGCCTTTGGCCACTTGACTGGTTCTGCCCTGTGAATTCCAGTAGCTCAGTCATACGCACCTAGGTCTCACTACAGGCTTGCGCATAATTGTTTCCTGGCTCTGCTGTGTTCGTTACATGTTCCCCCTATACTGTGCTCCCCCTATACTGCTGCTAGTGATATGTTACTGGGGCCTGTCTAGAATGCTACTACTACTGAAATGGATCTAATACTGTGCTCCCCCTATACTGCTGCCAGTGATATGTTACTGGGGCCTGTCCAGACTGCTACTACTACTCAAATGAAACTAATACTGTGCTCCCCCTATACTGCTGCTTCAGAATTGTTACCGGGGCCTGTCTTGACTGCTACTATTACTGAAATGGGCGGTTGGCCAGCATGTAACCCAGGAGAAGTGGCAGCGGAGTGTCATGCAGGCAGTGATTGTGCTTTGTTGGAGGTAGTGTGGTGCTTAGCTAAGGTATGCCTTGCTAATGAGGGTTTTTCAGAAGTAAAAATTGTTGGGGGGGGGCCCACTCTTGCCGCTATTGTGGCTTAATAGTGGGTCCTGGGAACTTGAGATGCAGCCCAACATGTAGCCCCTTGCCTGCCCTATCCGTTTCTGTGTCATTCCCATCACTTTCTTGAATTTCCCAGATTTTCACAAATGAAAACCTTAGCGGAGCATAGGTCCCATACAAAAATGCTCGGGTCGCCCATTGACTTCAATGGGGTTCGTGACTCGAAACGAACCCTCGAGCATCGCGGGAAGTTCGACTCGAGTAACGAGCACCCGAGCATTTTGGTGCTCGGTCATCTCTAAAGACAATTAAAACCTCTTCTAGAAGTCGTCAGAGAAATTAACCTGCAATATTCCTGGCTGATCCTCTTTGGGCCATCAATAATGAAAGAAGGAAAACACATTATAATCCACACTCCCTCTGACTTGGAGAAGGCCAGGAAGGCTCTAAATCTTCCACCAATTCTGGATTGATTCCTGGATGCCGCTGTGAGATTTTGAAGTCCTTCCACTAAAGTCGAACCCTGTACCATGGAAGGAGACCCACAGATTAAATTCTCCATAGAACTGGAAAACGCACACCAATCTTCAATTTGTAAAGGCTTATGAAGAGTTATCTAGCCACCAGAACACCAAGTGATTGGGGCGGTTCAGCCCTTAACTACAGTTTAACCACATAGTTCTGTTTCAGTTGCTTAATAGAGATGAGCGAGCACCAAAATGCTCGGGTGCTCGTTACTCGGGACGAAATTATCGCGATGCTCGAGGGTTCGTTTCGAGTAACGAACCCCATTGAAGTCAATGGGCGACCCGAGCATTTTTGTATATTGCCGATGCTCGCTAAGGTTTTCATTTGTGAAAATCTGGGCAATTCAAGAAAGTGATGGGAACGACACAGCAACGGATAGGGCAGGTGAGGGGCTACATGTTGGGCTGCATCTCAAGTTCCCAGGTCCCACTATTAAGCCACAATAGCGGCAAGAGTGGGCCCCCCCCCCCTCCCAACAACTTTTACTTCTGAAAAGCCCTCATTAGCAATGCATACGTTAGCTAAGCACCACAGTACCTCCAACAAAGCACAATCACTGCCTGCATGACACTCCACTGCCACTTCTCCTGGGTTACATGCTGCCCAACCCCCCCCCCCCACGACCCAGTGTCCACAGCGCACACCAAAGTGTCCCTGCGCAGCCTTCAGCTGCACTCATGCCACACGCTGGCCTCATAGCCACACCACCCTCATGTCTATTTATAAGTGCGTCTGCCATGAGGAGGAACCGCAGGCACACACTGCAGAGGGTTGGCACGGCTAGACAGCGACCCTCTTTAAAAGGGGCGGGGCGATAGCCCACAATGCTGTACAGAAGCAATAAGAAATGTAATCCTGTGCCACCGCCATCAGGAGCTGCACACGTGGGCATAGCAATGGGGAACCTATGTGCCACACACTATTCATTCTGTCAAGGTGTCTGCATGCCCCAGTCAGACCGCGTTTTTTTATAAATAGTCACAGGCAGGTACAACTCCGCAATGGGAATTCCGTGTGCACCCACAGCATGGGTGGCTCCCTGGAACCCACCAGCTGTACATAAATGTATCCCATTGCAGTGCCCATCACAGCTGAGGTAACGTCCGATTAAATGCAGGTGGGCTTCGGCCCACACTGCATGCCCCAGTCACACTGGGGTTCTTTAGAAGTGGACACATGCAGTTACAACTCCCTGTGGACCCACAGCATGGGTGGGTGCCAGGAAGCCACCGGCGGTACATAAATATATCCCATTGCATTGCCCATCACAGCTGAGGTAATGTCATGTTAAATGCAGGTGGGCTTCGGCCCACACTGCATGCCCCAGTCAGACTGGGGTTCTTTAGAAGTGGACACATGCAGTTATAACTCCCTGTGGACCCACAGCATTGGTGGGTGCCAGGAAGCCACTGGCGGTACATAAATATATCCCATTGCATTGCCCATCACAGCTGAGGTAATGAAAGTTTCAACGCTTTAATGATCATTGAAACGTATAAAAATTGTTTACAAAAATTATATGACTGAGCCTTGTGGGCCTAAGAAAAATTGCCCATTCGGCGTGATTACGTCAGGTTTCAGGAGGAGGAGCAGGAGGAGGAGGAGGATGAATATTATACACAGATTGATGAAGCTAAAAGGTCCACGTTTTTGATGGTGATAGAGAACAATGCTTCCATCCGCGGGTGCAGCCTACGTATTGCTTAGGTATCGCTGCTGTCCGCTGGTGGAGAAGAGAAGTCTGGGGAAATCCAGGCTTTGTTCATCTTGATGAGTGTAAGCCTGTCGGCACTGTCGGTTGACAGGCGGGTACGCTTATCTGTGATGATTCCCCCAGCCGCACTAAACACCCTCTCTGACAAGACGCTAGCCGCAGGACAAGCAAGCACCTCCAGGGCATACAGCGCGAGTTCAGGCCACGTGTCCAGCTTCGACACCCAGTAGTTGTAGGGGGCAGAGGCGTCACGGAGGACGGTCGTGCGATCGGCTACGTACTCCCTCACCATCCTTTTACAGTGCTCCCGCCAACTCAGCCTTGACTGGGGAGTGGTGACACAGTCTTGCTGGGGAGCCAGAAAGCTGTCAAAGGCCTTAGAGAGTGTTCCCCTGCCTGTGCTGTACATGCTGCCTGATCTCTGTGCCTCCCCTGCTACCTGGCCCTCGGAACTGCGCCTTTGGCCACTAGCGCTGTCGGATGGGAATTTTACCATCAGTTTGTCCGCCAGGGTCCTGTGGTATAGCATCACTCTCGAACCCCTTTCCTCTTCGGGTATGAGAGTGGAAAGGTTCTCCTTATACCGTGGGTCGAGCAGTGTGTACACCCAGTAATCCGTAGTGGCCAGAATGCGTGTAACGCGAGGGTCACGAGAAAGGCATCCCAACATGAAGTCAGCCATGTGTGCCAGGGTACCTGTACGCAACACATGGCTGTCCTCACTAGGAAGATCACTTTCAGGATCCTCCTCCTCCTCAGGCCATACACGCTGAAAGGATGACAGGCAAGCAGCATGGGTACCCTCAGCAGTGGGCCAAGCTGTCTCTTCCCCCTCCTCCTCATCCTCCTCATGCTCCTCCTCAACGCGCTGAGATATAGACAGGAGGGTGCTCTGACTATCCAGCGACATACTGTCTTCCCCCGCCTCTGTTTCCGAGCGCAAAGCATCTGCCTTTATGCTTTGCAGGGAACTTCTCAAGAGGCATAGCAGAGGAATGGTGACGCTAATGATTGCAGCATCGCCGCTCACCATCTGGGTAGACTCCTCAAAGTTTCCAAGGACCTGGCCAATGTCTGCCAACCAGGCCCACTCTTCTGTAAAGAATTGAGGAGGCTTACTCCCACTACGCCGCCCATGTTGGAGTTGGTATTCCACTATAGCTCTACGCTGCTCATAGAGTCTGGCCAACATGTGGAGCGTAGAGTTCCACCGTGTGGGTACGTCGCACGGCAGTCGGTGCACTGGCAGATGAAACCGATGTTGCAGGGTGCGCAGGGTGGCAGCGTCCGTGTGGGACTTGCGGAAATGTGCGCAGAGCCGGCGCACCTTTCCGAGCAGGTCTGACAAGCGTGGGTAGCTTTTCAGAAAGCGCTGAACCACCAAATTAAAGACGTGGGCCAGGCATGGCACGTGCATGTGGCTGCCGAGCTGCAGAGCTGCCACCAGGTTACGGCCGTTGTCACACACGACCATGCCCGGTTGGAGGCTCAGCGGCGCAAGCCAGCGGTCGGTCTGCTCTGTCAGACCCTGCAGCAGTTCGTGGGCCGTGTGCCTCTTCTCTCCTAAGCTGAGTAGTTTCAGCACGGCCTGCTGACGCTTGCCCACCGCTGTGCTGCCACGCCGCGCGACACCGACTGCTGGCGACGTGCTGCTGCTGACACATCTTGATTGCAAGACAGAGGTTGCGTTGGAGGAGGAGGGTGGTTTAGTGGAGGAAGCATACACCGCCGCAGATACCAGCACCGACCTGGGGCCCGCAATTCTGGGGGTGGGTAGGACGTTAGCGGTCCCAGGCTCTGACTCTGTCCCAGCCTCCACTAAATTCACCCAATGTGCCGTCAGGGAGATATAGTGGCCCTGCCCGCCTGTGCTTGTCCACGTGTCCGTTGTTAAGTGGACCTTGGCAGTAACCGCGTTGGTGAGGGTGCGTACAATGTTGCGGGAGACGTGGTCGTACAGGGCTGGGACGGCACATTGGTAAAAGTAGTGGCGACTGGGAACTGAGTAGCGCAGGGTCGCCGCCGCCATCATACCTTTGAAAGCCTCCGTTTCCACAACCCTATACGGCAGCATCTCCAGGCTGATAAATTTGGCTATGTGCACGTTTAACGCTTGAGCGTGCGGGTGCGTGGCGGCGTACTTGCGCTTGCGCTCCAACACTTGCACTAGCGACGGCTGGACGGTGCGCTGAGAGACATTGGTGGATGGGGCCGAGCACAGCGGAGGTAAGGGTGTGGGTGCAGGCCAGGAGACGGTAGTGCCTGTGTCCTGAGAGGGGGGTTGGATCTCAGTGGCAGGTTGGGGCACAGGGTGCAAACCGGAGGCGGTGAACGGCCTTCGTCCCACCTTGTGGGGTGCTTGGCCATCATATGTCTGCGCATGCTGGTGGTGGTGAGGCTGGTGGTGGTGGCTCCCCGGCTGATCTTGGCGCGACAAAGGTTGCACACCACTGTTCGTCGGTCGTCTGCACTCTCAGTGAAAAACTACCAGACCTTTGAGCACCTCGGCCTCTGCAGGGTGGCATGGCGCGAGGGGGCGCTTTGGGAAACATTTGGTGGATTATTCGGTCTGGCCCTGCCTCTACCCCTGGCCACCGCACTGCCTCTTCCAACCTGCCCTGCTGCTGCACTTGCCTCCCCCTCTGAAGACCTGTCCTCAGTAGGCGTAGCAAACCAGGTGGGGTCAGTCACCTCATCGTCCTGCTGCTCTTCCTCCGAATCCTCTGTGCGCTCCTCCCTCGGACTTACTCCAATTACTACTACCTGAGTGATAGACAACTGTGTCTCATCGTCATCGTCCTCCTCACCCACTGAAAGCTCTTGAGACAGTTGCCGGAAGTCCCCAGCCTCATCCCCCGGACCCCGGGAACTTTCCAAAGGTTGGGCATCGGTCACGACAAACTCCTCCGGTGGGAGAGGAACCATTGCTGGCCATTCTGGGCAGGGGCCTGGGAACAGTTCCTGGGAGTCTTCCTGCTCCTCAGAATGTGTCATTGTAATGGAGTGAGGAGGCTGGGAGGAAGGAGGAGCAGCAGCCAGAGGATTTAGAGTTGCAGCAGTGGACGGCGCAGAACTCTGGGTGGTCGATAGATTGCTGGATGCACTTTCTGCCATCGACGACAGGACCTGCTCACACTGCTCATTTTCTAATAAAGGTCTACCGCGTGGACCCATTAATTGTGAGATGAATGTGGGGACGCCAGAAACGTGCCTCTCTCCTAATCCCGCAGCAGTCGACTGCGATACACCTGGATCAGGAGCTCGGCCTGTGCCCACACCCTGACTTGGGCCTCCGCGTCCTCGGCCGCGTCCACGTCCTCTAGGCCTACCCCTACCCCTCAGCATGGTGTATTACCAGTAGTGCAGAAACAGAACGCTGTAATTAAATGTGCCGCTTATTGGCCTGTGGTTGGAGGCTGACTTCGCTTACGGAACGCACAGCAGAGGCAGGAAAGAATTTTGCGCAAGCCTGCTGTAACACTTAGCTGGCTGCGTATGAATTAGGACAACTACCCCCAGCAGAGACCTAGTACACTTGTGGACAGGAATACAGCGGTGATGTAAGAGGCAACACAGAGGCAGGAAAGAATTTTGCGCAAGCCTGCTGTAACACTTAGCTGGCTGCGTATGAATTAGGACAACTACCCCCAGCAGAGACCCAGTACACTTGTGGACAGGAATACAGCGGTGATGTAAGAGGCAACACAGAGGCAGGAAAGAATTTTGCGCAAGCCTGCTGTAACACTTAGCTGGCTGCGTATGAATTAGGACAACTACCCCCAGCAGAGACCCAGTACACTTGTGGACAGGAATACAGCGGTGATGTAAGAGGCAACACAGAGGCAGGAAAGAATTTTGCGCAAGCCTGCTGTAACATTTAGCTGGCTGCGTATGAATTAGGACAACTACCCCCAGCAGAGACCCAGTACACTTGTGGACAGGAATACAGCGGTGATGTAAGAGGCAACACAGAGGCAGGAAAGAATTTTGCGCAAGCCTGCTGTAACACTTAGCTGGCTGCGTATGAATTAGGACAACTACCCCCAGCAGAGACCCAGTACACTTGTGGACAGGAATACAGCGGTGATGTAAGAGGCAACACAGAGGCAGGAAAGAATTTTGCGCAAGCCTGCTGTAACACTTAGCTGGCTGCGTATGAATTAGGACAACTACTCCCAGCAGAGACCCAGTACACTTGTGGACAGGAATACAGCGGTGATGTAAGAGGCAACACAGAGGCAGGAAAGAATTTTGCGCAAGCCTGCTGTAACACTTAGCTGGCTGCATATGAATTAGGACTACTACCCCCAGCAGAGACCCAGTACACTGAGGACGGTCACAGGCAGCCCAAATAGATTTTTTTTCCCAAATGTTTTTGGAAAGGCCCACTGCCTATATACACTAAATATGTCTTCTGTCCCTGCCTCACCACTACTGGCCCTGGACAATGTAAAATCACTGCAGGGCGCAATGCTCTGCACGGCCGATATACAAAAAAAAAATGTGCAACACTGCAAAAAGCAGCCTCCACACTACTGCACACGGTTAGATGTGGCCCTAAGAAGGACCGTTGGGGTTCTTGAAGCCTAAAATAACTCCTAACGCTCTCCCTATAGCAGCTGCGGCACCAGCAGCACTGTCCCTGAACTACGTCAGAATGCATCTGTGGCGAGCCGCGGGAGGGGCCAATTTATATACTCGGGTGACACCTGATCTCGCCAGCCACTCACTGCAGGGGGGTGGTATAGGGCTTGAACGTCGCAGGGGGAAGTTGTAATGCCTTCCCTGTCTTTCTATTGGCCAGAAAAGCGCGCTAACGTCTCAGAGATGAAAGTGAAAGTAACTCGAACATCGCGTGGTACTCGTCTCGAGTAACGAGCATCTCGAACACGCTAATACTCGAACGAGTATCAAGCTCGGACGAGTACGTTCGCTCATCTCTATTGCTTAACCATTTCTCTTTTTACATAGTTGATATGGTTTTCCTGGAGGACTTTGAGGTGCCTTTCCAGGCGACTGAGCTCCTAAGTGTTGCCCTGTCCTCTCCTTCACAAGACGCAGGAGACCTCTGTTCTCAGAAGCATGAACTCTTTCCTTATGACGGCATAACCATAATGTACTCTTTGCTTTATTGACCTACGGTCCTAAATTGGACAACTCTTGCCTTTGTTCACTATTTTTTTTCTTATCTACATACCTTATAAGCTAGTGTTCGGCAGCACTCTAAAATAGTGTTGTGCCTTCACTATCTCCCCTTTGCCTCTGAGGGGCGCTGGATTGGTCCTGCTCCAGGGAGACCTTGTGGCCCCCATCGGCTGGTCTGCTGCACGAAAGCAGAGCAGGAATGGGAGTCAAGATAACAGGCTGTGAGCCACTGGGGGGCCATTGGGCCAGTTGACAGAGGGTTTGTGCCTCCTGGGGGATGTCCCGGGGGGAAGACGCCTCTTCCCTTTGGCTAAGATGATGTGGGCCAGTTGCAGAACATAGGTTCTACTTTGGTGGAGACCCAACCTAGTCCCTCCTGTTCTCACATAACTATTATGTTTTCACTTGCTCCCAAAACTGATGGTATCCTTCCAACAATTGTAACCTCACCATCGGTTTTATAGTCTCCTCAATAGGGTATTGTAGCTGGGTATATTAGATGCTTCTAATGCAAATCTACTACTAGTCTTATGTTGCAATACATAAGTGCGCAATACGATTCAGAAGCTCCTTTCTCCAGTGCTCCTAAACTTCTTTCTCTCTGATGCTTAGTCGGGTTTATTAATTGAACCCCGGCTCTTAGCAGTGAGAGGAAACTCATCTGCAGGGAATCTCAGGTCTCCCTACAGTTTCAATTTCCCCCTCATCCCTTTTTTTAACTCGCCCCTCAACCTTAACTAGAGGGTTAATTAGTTTCCTTAATTCACTTCCCATTTCAGCCACTCATTCTCCTGCCCACCTCTGAATTGCACATAGGTCTAATTTTCTTCCCCCAAGGGCGCTTTAACCCTTTAAAGACCAGGCTGTTTTGTGCCTTAAGGACCAGACACTTTTTAGGAATTTTAACCATGTGGTGGTTTTACTGTCCTATTTTTTTTTCCTTTAGCTACCAAAATTATTTTTGCTGCATTTTTTTCCATGACATATAGGGTGATTTTTATATATATATATATCTTTTTCACTGGCTTTTTTTTTCTGTTTTTTAGTTTTATTGGGGGTAAAAAACTAAAAAAAAAAGAGTTTTTTAATATTTATAGTTGTTTTTTTTTTTTTTAAATTAGTATATTTATGCTACAATAAAGTATGAGACCGGGTTCTTCTATTTGTTTTGGATGTTTTCATATACGGTATAACATGTATGGTTTTGGATTACAGGGTGCCTATGACTTCTTTGGAGCCCCCTGCTGGTCATTCTGCTAACTGCACTGTCTAGATAGATTAGATAGATAGATAGATAGATAGATAGATAGATAGATAGATAGATAGATAGATAGATAGATAGATAGATAGATAGATAGATAGATAGATAGATAGATAGATAGATATTCCTATTTTT
The DNA here is from genome assembly GCF_035609145.1 of Eleutherodactylus coqui. NCBI lineage: Eukaryota > Metazoa > Chordata > Amphibia > Anura > Eleutherodactylidae > Eleutherodactylus > Eleutherodactylus coqui. Next base: position 147,970 of record NW_027102352.1, read on the forward strand.
TTTTTTGTCATCAGTGAAGTAATGCTCTTTTTTGGGAGGGGGTGGGTAAGGGGCACCTCAGGCAGCAGAAATGCTAGGGGTATCCCTGTCATTTGGCAGCACTTAGGGTGGCTTCACATGAGCGTGTTTTTGTACGTACATAGGTGTGTACATAGGTGCACACCTAGGTACGGGCAAAAACATGCGTATATGCAGCTGCGTGCATTTTTTTCAATCAGAGCTACCAGCAGGCGGGGATTTTAAATTCAGAACTACAGAAGTCGCAGCTGAGCCCCGGCAGCTGAAGGCAGGTGAGTATTTTATTTTATTTTTTTTACACTATTTTAAATGGCTTTAAAATCCATTGATGGCTGGCGGGGCTCAGCAGCGACTTCTCGCGCTGTCCCCAGCTGTGTAGAGCTGCTGATGTATCAGCATCCGGGGATTTAAAATCCCCACCTGCTGGTAGCTCTGATTGTGATTGGCTGAAGCACTCAGTCAATCAAAATCAGAGCTACCAGCAGGCTGGGATTTTAAATCTTTTTTGGACGGCTGATTTTATGCACTGGAAAATCACCCTTTTGAATGGATGCATTGGAATCCAATGCTTCAGATGGTCGCAATTTTCGGCCAGCACTTTTACTGTGATAAAACACTTATGTAATAGGCCTTAGGCTTTGATGTAACCTGGAAATCTCCTGTATATAATTATATATGTACAGCTGGTATAAGTTATACCTCTCCTGTTATATAATTATGTATGTACAGCTGGTATAACCTGGGTATACACTGTATATAATTATATATGTACAGCGAGTATAAGTTATACATCCTGTATATATTTATATATGTACAGCTGGTATAACTTGGCTATCTCCTGTATATAATTATATATGTACAGCTGGTATAACCTGGATATATACTGTATAAAATTATATATGTACAGCTGGTATAGCCTGGATATATACTCTATATAATTATATATGTACAGCTGGTATAAGTTATACCTCTCCTGTTATATAATTATATATGTACAGCTGATATAACCTGGGTATATACTGTATATAATTATATATGTACAGCTAGTATAAGTTATACCTCTCCTGTTATATAATTATATATGTACAGCTGATATAACCTGGGTATATACTGTATATAATTACATATGTACAGCTAGTATAAGTTATACATCCTGTATATAGTGGAGCATGCTGGTATAACCTGGGTATTTCCTGTTATATAATTATATATATACAGCTGGTATAACCTGGGTATATACTGTGTATGATTGAGCACTTTACACACAACTGAAAAACACATCAGAAACCTGCATGCAGTTTAAAAACTGCCTGTATTGTTTGAATCCACGTGCGGTTTTTAATAGAGGATGCAGTTTTTAGATGTTATTTTTGATTGTGGTTTTAAAAATGCAACAAAATCCATGAACACAGTCTTAGGCTGGCTGCAGACAACTGGGTAGCATTCTGCATGCGTGAGCCCGGCGCCGAATCCAACCCTGTGCCCGCATCCGCACGTACCTGTAATTTCTTTCTTTTTTCTGTACTGCGGATGCTGCACAAGGCGAGCCGTCAGAGGTGCGCAGTACTTTTTTTTTTTCTTTTAATCACTGAGTTTCAAGCGCAGTCGCTAGGCGATGACGCGGGTGCCCGTGACTTTCCTGCAATGTCAGGGCGGCGGGTCGCACGGCTTGCATTGAGTTCAATGGAGGCCGTCCATGCAGATTCTGCACTAAAATAGAGCATGCCATGATTTTTCCTCCGTGAGCGGAAAACCGCTATTGATTTCTGCTCGTGTAGAGGAAAAAAACGCTTTTCCATAGCATGCTATGGGCGGTACATGCTGCGGAATCCGTAGGCGAATGCCCGCTCCATATGCAAATCCAGCCGTGTGCAGCCGGCGTTAGGCTAATTTCACATGGGTGAGTCTGATATTGGGACGTGAAACTATGCCCCATATCACACTCACCAACGTGTGCTGTGCACACGAATGTGAGGGGTTGTTGTGTTAAAACCAGCTCACATCACATCATCATATTCTCATGCGATGCAGAGAAAAAACAAAATATCGCTCCTGTGTATGATCGCATTCAAAAGAATGGGGTTCAAATTTATGTGCAATTTGTGCATCTTGCAACGCACAAATCTCGCACGATTTGTACGGCCGTGTGAAAGCAGCCTAAGACATTACCAACAGATTTTTATGTAGTCAAGGAAAGGAGTCATAATGAGAAGGCTAGATCATGTATGTAAATTAGCACAGTTGAGGTATAGGTACGGGTACAGATGGAGGGTATTAGTGTATCTTGACACCACCGGAAGCTAGGGGTTTGACAGGAGGAACGCCTCTGTCACACCCCCAGCTCCCGATAGGACCAAGCCTCGCAGGTCCTTCTAGGACACTGTGGATAGATTTGTGTGTGATGTGCAAAACAGTTCTTAGGCTTACATTGTTAGCTGTAAATTAAGATGTAATAATGTAAGCCTAATAAGAAAAATAACCCTCACCCTAAGGTACCCCGCTCACAGCAGCCGGACTGCAGCTCCATGTCGGCCGTTCCCCCGCTTACAGCTGCGGCGCACGTCTTGGGTGTGCTCCGCCGCCGGGACTGTAATCTCCGTGGATGCCGCTTCCCTGCTTACAGATGGCGCCCTCACTGCATCTTCTCTGCTGGCACTGGGACTGTGACATCCGTGCCCCCGCTCCCACAATGACAGCTGCCGCTCTGTGCACTTCAGCTTCGCCAGGAGCAAAGCTGCTTCAGCTTAGGGGGGGTGGGTGGCGGAAGTCCAGCGGCATGTGCTCCTGTTGCTGCCGGCCACCGAATAGCACTGTACCTCCTCCTCGCCCTGTCAGCGCGCTGCAGCCGGCGGTATGTGGTAGTTGGGGTTGGGGGTGCTTCAATGGAGCGCTGCCAGCGGCGCAGGCACATCAGGTTGAGGACGGTTTCTCCTCAATGCGGGATGCACTTTGAGCCTCAGTGGGCCGGAAGACTGTGGGAACTGTGCCTCAGCCTTTCAAGGAGTCCCCGCTGGCTATGCACCCCGCTGCATCTCCTTTCCGTCTACTTGTAGTGCCCTTCCTGGACGTCAGGTACAGGGGTTGTCAACCCCCTGTCAATCTTGACTCCACCAGGAATTCCTGGTGGCGTCAAGATACACTAATACCCAGATGGAGGGGGGGGGCAATCTGAACTTTTGCACCCGGGCCCCTTAGCCTTTAGGTACGCCCCTGGGCGACGGCATGGTAGCCTTGGTGTATATGCACTGGGGGCCATGCCATGTGAATAGGCTTCCAAATGATAGATTTGTGCCCCCTTCACGAGCATCTACGCCCTAGATGGTAGCATAAATCGGCCGCCCGTAAAAACGCCGGCCTATATACGCTCGTGGGAATAAGCCCTTGGGCTGCAGTTTAAGAATTTAATCCCAGTAAAAAGGGAGAAAGTGGGAGAGGGGGAAATTCGATCATGAGACCCACTCAGAGATTTTTCTAAAGCTCAATCAGAATTTACAGACTGATGAAAATTTACTTCTGGTATGAATCTCCCATCCAGCCAACTGAATCAGAGGTATATGAAATTTAGAGATATACAGTTGCAAGAGAAAGTAGATGAGTCCTTTATAATCACTGGCATTTCAGCATTGATTAGAAATAAGTTGGTTTGATTGCTATGTAAGTCCCAATTAGAGACAAAATCTAACTAAACTTATAACACATGGTTGCACTGTTCATGTCTATTATTGAGCACGCTAAGTAAACATCCAGTGTGCAGCGAGAAAAATGATCTAACCTTTGTGTTAATGACTTTACCAAGGACTAATTAGCAAAAGCTGTTTCAATTAAGGTTCCTTGTACACAGAGCGAGAAATCGTTATCATGAGTGAATGATGACAGAGTTCGCTCATTTGCTTGTGCGGCCTGTTTATGCAGACAAATAATCGTTCTCAAATTCATTCACATATCATTCAGTCATTTACATACACTGTACCAGTAAATGTGAACGACTAAACAATCGTTGTTCACACGCAACGAGCAATTATTTTTATGTACATATAAAATGAACGACAAACAAGAAGTAAACGAATTCTTCAGTCCGCCTGCAGACGGGCGGAAATTCCGCGGCGGGATTTCCACCCTTGGAAGCTGCCATAGGATTGCGTTAGCAAACGCAATCCTAGGCAGATGGCTGCGGTTTGTCCACGGGAATTCTCGCGCGGTAAACAAACCGCAGCATGTCCTATTTCTGTGCGGGGCTCTGCGAGCCCCGCACAGAATCTTCACTCACCGTCCGCTGGCTCCGGTCTGCGCATGCGCCGGCTGCTCGGCAGATGGCACATGAAAGATCTGGAGCTGTGGGGCGCGGGTGAGTACTCGCTGCTCTCTGCAGGCGCTCGGGTCGGGTCCGGCGGCGAGAATTCTCGCCGCCGGATCCGATCCGGCCATCTGCAGACGGCCTAAAACACTGAAAAAGAATGATATTCATGAAAGACACCACAAAGTAAGCCATTGTGTCCAAAAAAAAGCCCATCTGAAGTTCGCCAAAGACCACCTCGATGTTCCACAATACTGGAGCAAAAATGTTCTATGGACAAATGAGACAAATGTACAACTTTTTATCACAAATGCACTACATTATATGTAGAGGAAAAGAAAATTGCAACACCAACACCAAAACCTCATGACAACTGTGAAGCATGATGGAAGGAGCATCGCAGGTTGGGGCTGCCTTATGGCCTCGTTATCATGCAATCATTGGGGATATAATAAATACTAAAATGTATAAAAACATTTTACAGGAGAATGTAAGGACAGCAGTCCATGACCTCCAGCTGAAGAGACAGTGGGTAATGCAACTATACAGTAACCCAAAACACACAAGTAAATCAATTAAATAGCCCTATCCAGATCATATGGCTTGACCTGAAGAGGGCTGTGTATACAAGGCATCCCAGAAATATTGATGAATTGAAACACAGTTGCAGGGAGAATTGTGCAAATGTTACTTGCAGCTAAAGAAAAATGTGGTGATAATTGCTGCTGAATGAATCTACAGGTTACATACCACAAGGGTTCACTGACTGCATTGTGCATGTTTACTCAATGTGCTCACTAAAATATATGAACAGTACAAGTGTTTGTGTGTTATAAAGTCAGTTAGATTGTGTTTGTCTACAGTTGTTGATGACAATCAGAATACATTTTATTAGTAATCTATGCAGAAATTCAGGTAATTCCAGAAGGTTCGCTTAAATATTTCTGCCAACTGTATATGGACATACAGCAACGCCACATAGACTTCTGTGATTGCCATATTACAAGTTCATAAGGAAGCTGAACTGGATCATAAATCAGTTATGTGCACGAGTTTTAAGATACTTACTGCGTAACGATAAGTTCACATGTAGCAGATTTATTGCTGAAATTTATGACTGCTCGTGGAAGCCCTTGCACTTGCTGCAGAAACAACCCCATTTAGATGTATGGAGAGAATTTTTCTGTCTCAGACATTTATGACAGAAAACGTATGAATGTGGATATATTCTAAAAGGCCTTTTGATTTTTTTAGGTAGGTCATCAGACAAAAAGTACAACATTTTTTACAGTGAACTGTTGCAAACATGATTATCATCCCAAAATACATGCATTTAAGGGTGCGTTCACACGAGCGCATAAACGTCGCGTTTTTGCGCCCAATCGTATAAACGTGACCATCTGAGGCGTTGGTTTCCAATGTATTCGTTCGCACGGGCGATTTTACGGCGCGTAAAAACGTCAACCAGAAAAAAAGACGGAACATACGCGACCGAAATATGCGCCAACGCATATTCGATGGCCGAAAAGATAGTTTGCAAAGTAGGAACAAACGATAATACGCTTTCTAGCTCTGGTCATGATCGCCGAAAAACGTTCTTTCCGGCGATTAAACGCTGCGCACGTGTGAACGTAAATACGCATACGCTCGTGTGACCGCGCCCTAAGGGGAACAAAAGACCCCATCAAAGGCGTCCACAGCTTTAATGCAACTGCCAATAAGCAATCACTAAGTAACAATATTATTATATTTCTGTGTCTTAGTGGTTAGTAGAGATGAGCGAACGTACTCGTCCGAGCTTGATATTCGTGCGAATATTAGGGTGTTCGGGATGCTCGTTACTCGTAACGAGTACCACGCGATGTTCGGGTTACTTTCACTTTCCTCTGTGAGACGTTAGCGCGCTTTTCTGGCCAATTGAAAGACAGGGAAGGCATTACAACTTCCCCCTGCAACGTTTAAGCCCTATACCACCCCCCTGCTGTGAGTGGCTGGGGAGATAAGGTGTCACCCGAGTATTGAAATCTGCCCTTCCCGCGGCTCGCTACGGATGTATTCTGACATTAGTTCAGGGAAAGTGGTATCGTGTTGGAGCTGCTATAGGGAGAGTGTTAGGTGTATTGTAGGCTTCAAGAACCCCAACGGTCCTTCTAAAGGCCATAAATCTTCTCTATATGCGCTCAATGGGGCCGGCGGCAGCAGCGCCGACCCCATTGAGAACATATAGAAGACAAATCCTTCTTTTCTGCCACAGCTGTAACAGCTGTAGCAGAGAAGAACGATGTTTGCCCATTGAATTCAATGGAGCCGGCAATACAGCAGGTTCCACTGAATGCAATGGGCTGCCGGCGATCGCAGGATGAATGGTCGGGAAGGGGTTAAATATATAACCCCCTTCCCTGCAATTCATCCAGAAATGTGATACACTAAAAATATATACTGGCGTATAAGGCGACGGGGCGTATAAGACGACCCCCCAACTGTCATCTTATATGCCGGCAATACAGTGGAGCAAAGAATAAAAAGCATTACTCACTTCTTCAGACGATCTGCGCCGCTCCTGTAGACTGTCACTCCTTCCTGGTGTTCTGCGGTGCTCCTGCAGGCTCTTGCTCCCTCCTGGTTCCCGGCAGAGCATTGCTTTCTCTACGAAAGGCTTTAAATCCACGCCTCCAGAAACACACGTGCCTTCAGCCAATCACAGCCAATGACAGTGATGTCATTGAATTGCTGTGATTGGCTGTGTTTCTGGAGGCGGGGATTTCAAGCCTTTCATAGAGAAAGCTTTAGTCCGTGGACCAGGAAGGAGTGACAGTCTGCAGGAGCGGCGCAGATCGTCTGAAGAAGTAAGTAATGCTTTTTATTCTTTGCTCCACTGTATTACCGGCGTATAAGGTGACAGTTGGGGGGTCGTCTTATACGCCCCGTCGCCTTATACGCCGGTATATATTTTTAGTGTATCACATTTCTGGATGAATTGCAGGGAAGGGGTTATATATTTAACCCCTTCCCGACCATTCATCCTGCGATCGCTGGCAGCCCATTGCATTCAGTGGAACCTGCTGTATTGCTGGTTCCATTGAATTCAATGGGCTAACATCGTTCTTCTCTGCTACAGCTGTTACAGCTGTGCCAGAGGAGAACGATATTTACGCTGACAGTGCGGGGGGGGGGGGCCCACTCTTGCCGCTATTGTGGCTTAATAGTGGGACCTGTGAACTTGAGATGCAGCCCAACATGTAGCCCCTCGCCTGCCCTATCCGCTTCTGTGTCGTTCCCATCACTTTCTTGAATTGCCCAGATTTTCACAAATGAAAACCTTAGCGAGCATCGGCGAAATACAAAAATGCTCGGGTCGCCCATTGACTTCAATGGGGTTCGTTACTCGAAACGAACCCTCGAGCATTGCGAAAATTTTGTGCCGAGTAACGAGCACCCGAGCATTTTGGTGTTCACTCATCTCTAGTGGTTAGCAATTGTCTTGCAACTGCATGTTCTATTCCAACAAGGGCAACATCTAGCAAACTCTGAACCTAGAGCTTAAGCACATGGATGTGTTTTTGTCCTGTTATTGATTGATTTGTTATTGTTATTCAAATGTTGATTTCAATTGTTTTGTTTTCACTAGAGGGATTCTTACTAGGGATGAGCGAGTATACTCGCTATGGCACTACTCGCTCGAGTAATGTGCTTTAGGCCGCCTGCACACGGGCGGAAATCCCGCGGCGGGATTTCCCGCGGGATTTCCGCCGCTCAAAACCTGCATAGGATTGCGTTAACAAACGCAATCCTATGCAGACGGCCGCAGTTTGGCCGCGCGAAATCTTGCGCGGCAAACAAACCACGGCATGCCCTATTTTTGTGCGGGACTCGCAGAGCCTCGCACAGAAACGTCACTCACGCAGCCGGCGGCTCCGGTCTGCGCATGCGCCGGCTGCCCAGCAGCCGGCACATGAAAGAGCCGGGGCCGCCGGGAGTGGGTGAGTACGCGCTCGTCCCTGCAGGCGCTCGGGTCGGGTCCCGCGGCGAGAATTCTCGCTAATGGATCTGACCCGCTCGTCTGCAGGCGGCCTTAGACAAGTATCTCCCTGCTCGTCCTTAAAGGAGATGTCTCGAGGAAGCAGTGAATTTTTTTTTTTGCCCAGTCCCCCTAATTAAGCATACATTACTAATTACCCCTGTAAATGACTTTTCTAGCTGGTTTGTACTTACCGTTCCAGCGTTTCAGCAACTTATAAAAGTTTCCCCAAGATGGCCGCCAGCTCTTTTCCCGTCGCTTGCTGTAGCCCGACGTGCGCGCTCCCGAGACGCTGCCAGCTGTGTCTCCATGACAACACGACGCCCCACAGCCGCCGACCGGACCCCTGGAGTAAACACAGCCGACCAGTCACCCACCGCCAGGCAGCAGGTAACCGGCGCAGCCCCCGGCCCCCCCACGCTAGACCCGGCTCCCCAGCGCTACCGCCCCGGCTCCCCAGCGCTACCGCCCCGGCTCCCCAGCGCTAGACCCTGACAGACGAAGGCCCCCTCGGCCCAGCGCTAGGCCCCGGAGCCCAGCGCTAGGCCCCGGAGCCCAGCGCTAGGCTCCGGAGCCCAGCGCTAGGCTCCGGAGCCCAGCGCTAGGTTCCGGAGCCCAGCGCTGGGCTCCGGAACCTAGCGCTGGGCTCCGGGGCCTACCGCTGTGGCCCGGGACCTTCACCTGTTAGTGAAGATCACCCCCCGACCCATCACTTACCTGGGCGGCTTCTCGGGACAGCTGGGCTGCTGGGCTGGGCTTCTCCGCTGGGCAGCTCCAGTTTCTGCACCTTCCTCTAACAGAGGATGGTACAGAATGGCCGCTCCAGCGCGCTCCCGAGCAGTGACAGCTCGTCTGCGCATGCGCAGAAGAGCTGTAGCGGGGAGCACACTGAAGCGGCTCGTGCTGAAATGAGAAGACCGGACTGCGCAAGCGCGTCTAAAAAAGCAAGCTGCCAGCGAATTTAGACGGAACCATGGAGACGAGGACGCTAGCAACGGAACAGGTAAGTGGAATAACTTCTGTATGGCTCATATTTAATGCACGATGTATATTACAAAGTGCATTAATATGGCCATACAGAAGTGTATAACCCCACTTGCTTTCGCGAGACAACCCCTTTAAAGATTCGGGGGCTGCCGCAGCTGACAGGTGAGTTGCGGCGGAGAGCAGGGGAGAGCGGGCGGGAGAGAGAGATCTCCCCTCGGTTCCTCCCTGCTCTCCCCTGCAGCTCCCCGCCCCGCGCCGGCCCCTGAATCTTTCGGGACGAGCGGGGAGATACTCGGCTAAGGCACATTACTCGAGCGAGTAGTGCCTTAGCGAGTATACTCGCTCATCCCTAATTCTTACCCGTTAATAGTAAGGACGAGAAAAGAGAGGATTTACCCCATTATTCCCGCACGTAGCATTAATTATGTATGGGAAAAACAGGGCAGGACCTACCTTTCTGCTGTTTTCAGAAGAAAAAAACCTGTTCATGCGCAACTACTTTCTATATGCGGCGAGCGTTATTGCGCATAGGGTCGTGTGAAGCCACACTAAGGGTGGCTTCAGACAAGCATGTTTTTGTGTGTGCATGCGGAATTCATCTGTTTATTTAGTTAACAAGCAGAGGTATATATACGTTGATATCAGCAGAAATATACCTTCTCCCAATGTACAGACCACATTTTCTATAGCTGTGATGCAGCAACTTTCTCTGCTTCCTCCAATACACTTCTGTTTAAGTTCTTTGCCAGTATACAAGCTTTCACACCAGCAGCAATATATCCTCTGTACAATATCTGTCCCTACCAACAGACATTGTGTTATATAGGCATATAAACATGATGCTGCGTCTCTGCCCTGTGCTCAACTGTAAAATGCCTGCTGTTTAAACTGTGCCTATATAAATAGGGCTAGGTTATGTTATGCAGATGTCCAATGAAACTGCTGCCCATATGAAAGAAGGAGGACACATTTGGTGACATAAGCAAGACACCCTGGCTGCTGATTGGCTGCACAACGACCTCTGCAGCAGGCATTATGGGAAATTTAATTTTCCTGTGATTTTCAGCAAAAATTGCTTTGGACTATTTAGATTTAACTTAACAAAAATCGGGACAATTTTATTGCCTGTCCGATCAGGATGAGCAATACTAAATACAGCCAACTAAATAGTCCTATTGATTTACATTAGCTGCATATTAGGGTGCGTTCACACGAACGTATATCGGCTCGGTTTTCACGCCGAGCCGATATACGTTGTCCTCATGTGCAGGGGGGGGAGGCTGGAAGAGCCCAGGAGCAGAAACTCAGCTCCCGCCCCCTCTCTGCCTCCTCTCCACCCCTCTGCACTATTTGCAATGGGGAGAGGTGGGACGGGGGCGGGGCTAATTCCCAGAGCTTAGCCCCGCCCCCATTCCGCCTCCTCTCATTGCAAATAGTGCAGAGGGGCGGAGAGGAGGCAGAGAGGGGGGCGGGAGCTCAGTTCCTGCACTTGGCTCTTCCATCCTCCCCCCTGCACACGAGAACAACGTATATCGGCTCGGCGTGAAAACCGAGCCGATATACGTTCGTGTGAACGCACCCTTACATCCACAAAATACAAACCAATTACAGAAGTAAAATATGCTAGTAAATCAAGGAGTTAATCACATTATCCCTATGTTATGCTAAGACCAATCATTGTAATTAATGTGCTACCGAAATCCAATTTAAAAATGCCACAAAGCTGCTTTTTGAAATGCTTTTTTGACCGTGTGTTTTTAATACAGATGAGCGAGCATACTCGCTAAGGCAAACTACTCGAGCGAGTAGTGCCTTATGCGAGTAACTGCCCGCTCGTCTCTAAAGATTTGGGTGCCGGCGGGGAAGAGCGGTGAGTTGTGGGAGGGAGCGGGGGGGGGAGAGAGTGAGAGAGCGATCTCCCCCCCCGTTCCTCCCCGCTCTTCCCCGTCGGCACCCGAATCTTCAGAGACGAGCGGGCAGGTACTCGCATAAGGCACTACTCGTTCGAGTAGTTTGCCTTAGCGAGTATGCTCGCTCATCTCTAGTTTTTAATTTCAAACAACTCTATATAGACATCCGTATACTGCAAACCAAATGATCGACCCACATACCTCAGATGGGACAGTTGCCATCCTAAGCACATTAAAAAGTCCATTGTCTACAGACAGGCCATCAGATACAACTGGATCTGCTCCAATGCAACAGACAGAGAGGACCATTTAACCTGTCTCAAAAAGACATTTTTAAATCAGCGCTACCATACCACTTCAATTGATGACCAAATCACCAGAACCACCAGAATACCCAGAAATCAACTACGCCAACACAAGGAGAAAAAAGAAACGACCGTGTGCCTCTAGTAGTGACCTACAATTCACAGCTAGAGGTACTAAGGAAAACTGCAAAAGAAACTCCATCATACCCTACACAAGGATAACCGTCTAAAAACCATATTTCCAGACCCTCACCTCCTATGTTACAGGCAACCTCCACATGTTCCACGTCCAATGTTGTGTACCTGATTCAGTACAGTTAATGTCCCGTTGGGGGGCTTTATGTCGGGGAAACAGGATAAAAACTGAGTGCCAGGATGAGATTTTATCGCCACTCAATTGAAGAGGAAAGGATGGAATTACCTGTGGCAAAACATTTTTGTGATCACAGACATAGCATAGAGCAGATAAGAGTTATTATACTTAAGGGCAACTTCAAGTCACAGCGTCACAGAAGAATTTGGGAGTATCAGTTAATAGGCATGTTTGACACTCTCAAGAATGGAATAAACCTCAGCCCAGGATTCCTGCATAAGTGGGGAATATGAAGGCTCTGAAGGAGGTCAAGATGGGTGTCCTCTTCCCAATCATTTTTTGTTTTTCTCATAAAAATTCAGAAATTGATTGTAAGAATGTTTCCATCCAATAAGTGGTGCTGCTGAGATATTATTTCCATCTTCTTGTTTCTTTTTACGTGTGCATTAGAGGTAAGAGACATTATAAAACTGTTGCATTCCTAAGCTCAGTGGACTGATTTAGTGTTTATCTCTCTGCTCAGACTGTGTTGTGTTTTTCTAAGTGTCAAATTTCTGTGTGTGAACATTTATTTAGGTCAAGAGGAGTATCCCCCCTCCCCTCTGCATGTTATAATTATGTGCCATCCAAACTAGTTTCATTCATAGCCTGACAAAGGGGTGTGATATTCTAAAAGCTTGCTGTAACATCATGTATTTTTGTTAGCCATTAAAAGGTATATCTACAAGATTGCTTGGTTTCCCTTAGGGTTCAGTCAGACGGGCATTTTTTGCTGAACATGTTATTTGTGTTTGCAATCCACATCTATTAGAACCAATGCTTTTCAATTACAGCGGTCACATGTCCATTTTGTGGACATGTCCACAAAAATGCGCAGTGGTAAATATAGGGCAGCGGATTTAAAATTGCAAGTAACTGTGGCATTCCAGATTTTTTGGATGTGAAACCCCTGGATGCTGTCGCATTCAGGGGTTTTACCTTGTGAATTCAGCCATTCATTGAATTTAATGAATGGCTGAGCGCTGCCTCTGATTGGCTGAGTGCAGGGACCAATCAGAGGCAGCACTTAGCTGTCATTCAATGGCTGAGTGCTGCCTCTGATTGGTCACAGTGCTCAGCCAATCAGAGGCAGCTCTTTCAGCAGGCGGGGATTTTAAATCCCCACCTGCTGAAAGCACTTCAGAGAAGTTCAGGAGAAGACATGGCTAGATGGGCCTGAGCCCCAGCAGCGGCGGAGAGGTGAGTATATATTTTTTAACTTTTTACACATTCTAGGGATAATTTTCAGGGAAGGGCTTATAGTTAAAGCCCTTCCCCAAAATTTACTGCAGGGTTTGCAGGCAGCCTATTGCTTTCAATGGAGCTGGCTGTAGTGCCGGCTCCATTGAATTCAATGGGACAGCCTTGCGGTCCTCTGGCACAGCTGTGACAATGCTGTGACAAAGCTTTCCACCACCCGGATCATGTGTTTACGTCAACCAAAAAGTAAAACTCCTCCTTCAAATGACGTCACAGCAATTACCCTGGCGTCTGATGCAAACTACCAATAGTGAGTATATGATCCTTAGATATATACGATATTACATGTGTATATGTTATACTTAAAAAAGGCGTTTGCAAATGCCAAAACGCATAGTATATTGTCCTATTAAAATATGGTTTACTAATAACCCACTGGACCATCGGTCGTTTTATACCCTAACCCTGGACCCCTAAAGCACCTGTTTTACTTGGTTTCTCTTACTGAGAACAATCACACCTGAAAAAAAATGTGTGGCCAGAAATGTGTTGAAACCTACATTGCTGTGACTCAGGAACTGTGAAGAACAATGAGCATAACTCACAACAGAGAAGGCTTGATGACAAGATATGCAGGCATTACCGTCTTTACAAACAATAACTAAATAACGAAATAAAAACCTCTCATATCAAACTACAAAAGTACGAAAATCAGAAGGTATCGTTCGGTAATTGTATGCAGTCACTCATACTGTATTTGCCATCATCAGCACCGCATGCATTCAGGTCCGTCATCTATATAGACAACAGATGAAATGAAAACTCTTCTACCGCCAATCTAGGAACTTGGTTAGTTTATTGTTATGGTCTTCTTTCCGTCTTTGTATTCATTGATATACCGTCGGCTCCGTCTCACTTGTATTTTTAGCTGTCACTTCAAAAAGATGTAAAAGAAATCACACATATTTTAAAAGCCAGTATAGAAGAACATTAATGAAGCACTCAGCTCTATTCAAACAAACAGTGCATTTGCTTCTTGCAATCCATCTTGTTTTAACTACTTTTGCAAAGAAGGCTGTCAGTTTGCATTGTGTTGAATGCATTTTTATCCACAGCCCCAGCTGCAGTTTACGTCTCTTTTTTTGTAGTAGTTTGCGAAGCTTCATTCTCTTCCCGTTGCGAACAGGTGGTGAAGAAAATGTAACAGACGGGCTTCAAAAGAAGATTACTAGAAAAAAAAAAGGAGCAGTGATAAAACAGTCATTAATGATACAAAATCACAAATAATAACACCAATAACCTATTTTACCTGAACTTTCTGCATTATCTGACAGGTTATGAAAAGGTGCTGGCAAACACACTATATCAGCTATTCATTGACCTTTCACATCGGACAGAGTAGGCCACACAACACACCATAAGGTCTAATGCCCACAGACAGATTTGTGCCGGGAAATCTGGGGAGTTATACCGCAGCTATTAGGTTCTATTGAACCTAATAGCTTTCTGCCTTGCAATATTCACGCTGTGGAATTCTACTGCGGATTTCAGCGTGAAAGAAATCGCGACATGTTCTATTTGCCATGGAAAACCACGTGGCCGGCTTCCATTGTAGTCAATAGAAGCCATCCGTCCCACGATACTTCCGCTGTGAGGAGCGTCATGCGCTGCACTGCACATGCGAGCCGGCTCGCCAGATGGGACTCTCATAGCGGATCTGGAGAGGTGAGAATGGGGTCTTTGTGGAGCACCATGTCGGACTCTGCTGCGATATTCCCTGGCGGAGTCCAACATGGCTGTGAGTATGAGTCCTTAGCCACCGTAAATTCCTCACCAAAATCTGCAGGCTATCTGTGGATTTTGATGCAGAATTGAAAATGGCTTAAAACCTGCCTGCAATTCTGCATCAAAATCCACAGTTAGATGTTCGGATTTTGGTGTGGAATGCTGCAGCTGTGGATTTGTCTGTGTCTTGCTCTGTAATTCCATCCTGTATGAAAGGCCCCTAAAGGGAATCTGTCATGTCCTTTGTGCTGCCCTCACTGAAGGTAGTGTAGTACCCCAGAGTGGGGGGTCTCACAGTATTGTTAAAAGCTACCTCGTGTGGAGTGTATATGTGTGTGTATTATTGCTTTGTTATGTGTATTAGCCATAAAGGGTCACCAAGGGTTAATGTCTGGCAACTTCTCTAACTAACACTGCATGACTGTACAGAATTCAACCTAACCTGCTCTGTCCCTTGTCAATCACCCCTAGCTAGTGCAGCGTCCAAGGAGCGAGACCACAGCCGAGAAGATAGTGGGGTAGATTGAGGCCTTATCACGGGGCTCTACCATCTCCTCCCCTGGGGGTAGCATGGGACCCATCCAAGTAACTGCCAAGGGAGTTTCACATAGGAAAACCTAAGTGGCGGTTTACCTTCAATCCTGTTGTCACTCGTGACGCCACCGTTCCATCATCTGCAGTGAATCCAGACGTTGTTAATAAAGAGTTTACACACAGGGATAACGTTTCAGAGCAGAACCTGGAACGGTCGGTTAAGCTTGTATACTTGTAATAGTAGTTAACAGTCCAAACTCTGTACATCAGCCATCAGGACACTGGTGCAGGCAAATTAGTGGTGTGGCATTGAGGAATCACAGGATGACAGACGAGCCCACAGTCCAAGATATCTGCAAGGTTCTGTTCCCAGCCACTCTCCTCTTTCTCTCTAGCTCTCTACCGATCAGCACTCACATTTAAGGCAAAGGCACTCAGCGCTGCATGGCGGTTCCTCACTCTCTCAGTCCTCCATGTTAACAGTAGGAAGGCTTGGGTGAGTTGGGCCCCGGGCACACACAAGGCAATCGCTTAGCCTCTTCCATCCTGGGGCTTCTTGCAAGATAAGGCATAGTTTCTCCTAATCACTGAACGTCTCTCAATTCTGGTGACTCCAAGGCAGACCTGCATAGACTCAGGTCCAGGCTTAGGCTCAGACTCTCTTGGACTCACTTGCATACATCTTGCATACACATAAATATAACATGGTCACATGACACACAAGATACATTTTTCAGACATAACCAAGACAGTAACCCATTCAGTGCTACAGAGGTGCAATACACATCAAATTTATGCAACAAAGAAGACACTGACAAGAGAAATGCATTCATACTTATGGAGGGGACCCTTTAACTCTGGGACACTACACTAGGACTGGGATTAGGTAGAAAGATTGCCCTTAGCCCAGGATTGGTTAGTGGGTAGGATATAAAAGGCAGGGAAAGGGTGGGGTTAGGGAGTATAGTAGTCAGTCTAGGTTAATCAGGGAGGAGTCAAGTCAAGCCTGAGAGGAGCTAGGGGAGCTCCACCCAAGTTCTAGTACTGGAGGTCAGCCAGAGGGAGGAAGCCTGGAGAGTGGAGTCTTTTTTAAACTCTGACCAAAGGAATCGGAGACAGGGCAGATGAGGCAGGAAACAAAACAGGCATCATAGCTGCAATAATAGCCTGCACTATTACCTTTATTCCTCCCCAAGTAACCTTCCAGCACAGGGCCCACTTGGCTTAGCCTGGCAGCTTCATTCCTCAAGAGGGGACTAAAGAAGGAATGAATGTAATTTACTATGCTGCTAAAGATGTTGAAGATTTTACTTTCTACTAATTGCAAAGTGCATACCCTGTATTTGGTTCTCAAGAATTAAGTAAACTGTGTGCCTTCGGTTTTACTAGAAGTCTTGGGACTGGTCTCTTCCTTTTGTCACCTTAAAGAACGCACTCATTCAAAGGCACTGATGTCACATCGGATATTACACAAATTACTAATGGTTGTTGAGAAGAACCCTATTGCAATCCCCCTGCCATACGAGCCACCATTTTAGGCCGGGTAGCAACCAACATAAAAGGTCATGAGTTAGCACACCCACTCGAGCTACTTGCTGCAGTAGCATAAAGCAGTGATAGACATACCGATTTCAGCAGTCTGTCACTTTTCAGGTGAGGTGCAGTGGTTTTTAGCCCTCTTAAGGACATGGCCTGTTCTGGCCCTAAGGGCGCGCCAATTTAGGGGGATTTTCATCTTCACTTTTCAAAAGCCATAACTTTTTTATTTTTCCATTGACATGGCCATATGAGGGCTTGTTTTTTGTGTGCCAAACTGTAGTTTGTATTGGCAATATTTTTGGGTACATATAATCTATTGTGAAAGTTTTATACATTTTTTTTTGGAAGACAGGGAGAACTAACACATCAATTTTGACATTGTTTTTTTTACAACATTAATCACAGCATAAACTACATATTTTTCCATTGACAAAGCTCTGTGAGGGCTTGTTTTTTGCATGATGAGCTGTAGTTTTTATTGGTACCATATTGGAGAGCAAACTGCTTTTTTGATCACTTTTATTGTATTTTTTTGGTATTTTTAACACCTTTCAACACCCTTCACTTTGCATCTGCAAAGTGCAGTGGAGAAGTCTAATCACAAAGAGCCTACCAATATTAAACATAAATAATTGCTGCTGCTCCAAATTCATTTATCTTACTTAAAGGGGTTCTGTCAGCAAAATAAAAAAAATTATAATCACCTGCATCCTGCCCTGCATCCCTGTACAGTCTAACCTGTGGAAAGAAAAGAGTTAAAAAAACAAAGTAAACTTACCTAATCCCGTAGTATTTCTTCCCTCTGTTGTTTAGCTGTTGCGTGAGAGGTCATCTCCCAGCAGCTCCTGCACGCTGATGCCGACCTAGCCACGTGTAACCTCAGAGAATCGACGGCGCAAGCGCGCCAAGAAGGAGGCCGCATGTGCACTTGCTGTCGACTCTCCGAGGACTTCAAAGGTTAGACGTGGCCAGGCCAATCAGTGGGCGATGGGTCACTTGTCACTTGACAATAATCGTTCCGTGTAAAAGCATGCAGAAATGAAATGAATGGAAGAGAATCGTTTTAAGCATGCCTAAAATCTCGAAGACCATCGTTCAGTGTAAACGCAGCTGTTCAGTACTGAACGGCCGCTGCTTACAGTGAATGGAGAGGGGCGGGGGAAATGGAGAGAGAACTCTCCTCCAGTCACCCCGCCTCCTTGCTGGCCGCGCTGTGAGTGATTCAGCAATACTCGCTCTTGTGTAATAGCACAGGAGCAAGTATACACGGGGATGAGTTTCGGGCATCGTGTGCCCAATTCTCGTTACATGTAAAAGGACCTTTAGACAAACTGCAGCGATATTTTATACAAAGACATTTGAAACTAGGCTAGAACACACCTTACGTATAATAATGATTTATAATTATAATTTAATTTACTTAACAAGCAGTGGAACCAGGGCAGTGTTAATATGTCAGCCTCGTCCATATGGTTATGGCTTCAGCTCTGCTGTTTGCATCTTACCTTTCACTGCAAAAGGTCTCTTTAAGATAGTCTGTTAGGACTACCTCACTGAGGACTTCCTCTCCACTCTGCTGTAACATCTTCTTGTCACGTCCATGCGGCACACGAGCACATGCTCAGCAAGGGCGCAGGGTGACATTACTACTCCAGTTGAAAATACTATGCCCTGTAGAACAGTGCGCACCACAGCAGGCGTACGTAAACCAGTATGTAAAGCCAGTGCGGCACAAGAATACTACGCTTGGCATGGCGACAGACAACGTACCCACTGCGGGAAATAGAAGCATACCACACTATGCTGAACAGCTGCACAACTCCAGGGAGAAGGAAGCCTAGCCCTAACCTAGCAGGGGGGTGAAGGGTCCCTACCTAGAAGCAGAGTCATCGCCTCGATAAAGGCGGCCCCACGGTCTTCTTCCTGTGCCCTGATTGTCCCTATAGGGGCCCCTTGATAGATGAACTGACAGCAAAGCAATAACAATAAGGGAAACCAAAATACAACTGATAGCAACCAACCACACTTATCTGTATATGTAGCAATTCACCTAGCCTAGAGGAACACCAAACTCCAGCCTTTCTTCTAGGGAACTGAATAAGCAGCATTGAGCAAAGGGAGGGGGTGAGAATATAAAGCTACTTCACACTTGAGGAGTGGAACAGCAATTAGAGAAGCACACCTCCAACCTTCTCCCAGGCATGACTAATCCAGCATGCATCATGCAGCAAAGAGACACAGCACCCAGCAGTCTCTGCACATGGTGCATTAACCTTCTCCTGCATAACAAGTCGACAGATTTTGGCCTGCCACAAGGCCACCAGGCCACGACGCTGTCGCGACTGACAAGCCGCAACGCTCCTATGCTATATGAAGTGATTGGTTGGTGTCCCCTGGTTGGCCAATAAGCCATGGTGTGAGTATATGTAACCTGCTTGCACCCCTACCTGGGTGTGGGTCATTCTTTTGTCTACCTCTTTGTGTGAGGATGTATACTGTGCAGCTCTCTGTCTGGATCCAGTTTGCTTTGTGAGTTTAGCTCTATGTTGTGTCAGATGAGTGTTGTCTGCTTGTTGGTTTTTGAGTCTAAAATCTATGTTCTGTCATTGTAAGCCTGGATTACAGCCTGTTTGGTATTGTTAGCTGTTGTTTCTGCCCCTCCCTCCATAGGTGTGTGGATGCCTGAATCCCCCTCCTTCCATGGAAGTGTGAACGCCTGAATCCCCCTCTGTCTGCTAGTGTGTGTATGCCTGAATCCATCTAGGGACAGACCAGGCTTTTAGGTACGAAATACAGGTCTGGTTTTTTTGGGACGATCGTCCTGCTTGTAGGCAGGGTCCTCTATCCTATAAGTTGCTTGGGATACCTTTCCATGGTACTACATCATGATTTTGGGAGTTATGCCAAGTTTAACACGTATCCCTTGTACACAGATAATTGTCTGACTGGTGAGGGTCCGACTGCCGGGACCTCTACTAATCACGAGATGTCTCATGTCACCCATTTGAATGTTGCAGTGATCAAGCATGCATGTTGCTTCTACATTCATTTTATTCAGACTGCTGGAGAAAGCAATCAGTCCCATATACTGTCCCGTATAATGTTTAGTGGAGCAACGTTCATGCTTGACTTTCACCCCATTCATTTTGTGGAGGTAGACAGGACCCACATTTTCATGATCTGTGGTGGTCCCAGTAATTGGATCCTTGCCAGTCAGACAGGTCATCCTCTATCCTGTGAACAGGGTATAAATGTAAGGGCCCATTTACACGGGCAAGTATTAGATGCAAGTTCGAGTTTCTAACAGCTCATCTCCCAAAAACACAATTAAAACCAAATCAGAAATGTCCGCACCCCAAAATGGTACATCAGTTTATCCCGCAAAAAACAAAACCCAAGACAGCATTGTAAATGGGAAAAATAAAATAATATGATGGCTCTCTAAATATGGCAATGAAAAATTGTCCCAATAAATGGGAGGTCCTAAAATCCACAAGATACTCCTTCATTTCTAAGACCTGTGTTGGAGTCATGTTTCACACTAGGGCCACAAGTGTGCGATTTTTTAAAACTGCAGATTCAAGGTACTAAAGAGTGACTTTTGTTTATCTGGTAACTTCTGTTATATTATAGAAAAGTAAATTAGTTCCTGTAAAGCACAATTTGTAAATGCCATTGTAAAACTTTGAGGGATGCACTTTTTAAAATGAGGTGCTTTGTTGGAGTTTCTAATATATAGGCCCCCTGAACTATATATACACTACCGTTCAAAAGTTTGGGGTCACCCAAACAATTTTGTGTTTTCCATGAAAAGTCACACTTATTCACCACCATGCGTTGTGAAATGAATAGAAAATAGAGTCAAGACTTTGACAAGGTTAGAAATAATGATTTGTATTTAAAATAACATTGTTTTTACATCAAACTTTGCTTTCGTCAAAGAATCCTCCTTTTGCAGCAATTACAGCATTGCACACCTTTGACATTCTAGCTGTTAATTTGTTGAGGTAAGCTTGTGAAATTGCACCCCACGCTTCTAGAAGCATCTCCCACAAGTTGGATTGGTTGGATGGGCACTTCTGGCGTACCATACGGTCAAGCTGCTCCCACAACAGCTCAATGGGGTTCAGATCTGGTGACTGCGCTGGCCACTCCATTACCGATAGAATACCAGCTGCCTGCTTCTGCTGTAAATACTTCTTGCACAATTTGGAGGTGTGTTTAGGGTCATTGTCCTGTTGTAGGATGAAATTGGTTCCAATCAAGCGCTGTCCACTGGGTATGGCATGGCGTTGCAAAATGGAGTGATAGCCTTCCTTATTCAGAATCCCTTTTACCCTGTACAAATCTCCCACCTTACCAGCA